>NC_057794.1:352836954-352890176 GCF_018294505.1 Triticum aestivum
GAGCGCTATGGTCGAAATGGGGGTCCTGTTCATCGGGAGGGGTGTGGCGTACCGCAAAATGGGACTCCATGGGATACTGTTCATCCCCACCATCGACCTCCTCCAGCCTCCACGGGCTACCGTCGACCTCCTCCAGCCTCCAGGGGCTCCTGTTCATCCAGCCTCCACCACGCGCTACTCCACCGGCTACTGTTCAACCACCCCTCCATAGTCTTGAAGGAAATATGCCCTAGAGGCAATAATAAAGTTATTATTTATTTCCTTATATCATGATAAATGTTTATTATTCATGCTAGAATTGTATTAACCGGAAACATAATACATGTGTGAATACATAGACAAACTTAGTGTCACTAGTGTGCCTCTACTTGACTAGCTCGTTAATCAAAGATGGTTATGTTTCCTAACCATGAACAAAGAGTTGTTATTTTATTAACGAGGTCACATCATTAGTTGAATGATCTGATTGACATGACCCATTCCATTAGCTTAGCACCCGATCGTTTAGTATGTTGCTATTGCTTTCTTCATAACTTATACATGTTCCTATGACTATGAGATTATGCAACTCCCGTTTACCGGAGGAACACTTTGGGTGCTACCAAACGTCACAACGTAACTAAGGAGCATTACAGGTGTCTCCAAAGGTACATGTTGGGTTGGCATATTTCGAGATTAGGATTTGTCACTCCGATTGTCGGAGAGGTATCTCTGGGCCCTCTCGGTAATACACATCACATAAGCCTTGCAAGCATTACAACTAATATGTTGGTTGTGAGATGATGTATTATGGAACGAGTGAAGAGACTTGCCGGTAACAAGATTGAAATAGGTATTGGATACCGACGATCGAATCTCGGGCAAGTAACATACCGATGACAAAGGGAACAATGTATGTTGTTATGCGGTCTGACTGATAAAGATCTTCGTAGAATACGTAGGAGCCAATATGGGCATCCAGGTCCCGCTATTGGTTATTGACTGTAGATGTGTCTCAGTCATGTCTGCATTGTTCTCGAACCGTAGGGTCCGCACGCTTAACGTTACGATGACAGTTATTATGAGTTTATGCATTTTGATGTACCGAAGTTAGTTCGGAGTCCCGGATGTGATCACGGTCATGACGAGGAGTCTCAAAATGGTCGAGACATAAAGATTGATATATTGGAAGCCTATGTTTGGATATCGGAAGTGTTCCGGGTGAAATCAAGATTTTACCGGAGTACCGGGAGGTTACCGGAAACCCCCGGGAGCTATATGGGCCTTAGTGGGCTTTAGTGGAAAGGAGAAAGGGGCAGCCCAAGGTGGGCCGCGTGCCTCCCCCCTCCCCTAGTCCTATTAGGACAAGGAGAGGTGGCCGGCCTCCCTCTCTCTCTTTCCCCCTCAGCGAATCCTACTCCAACTAGGATTGGGGGGAGGAATCCTACTCCCAGAGGGAGTAGGACTCCCTTGGCGCGCCCTCCTTGGCCGGCCGGCCCCCTCCCCTTGGCTCCTTTATATACGGAGGTAGGGGACATCCCTAGACACACAAGTTGATCCTTGAGATCGTTCCTTAGCCGTGTGCGGTGCCCCCTGCCACCATATTCCACCTCGATCATATTGTAGCGGTGCTTAGGCGAAGCCCTGCGACAATAGAACATCAAGATCGTCACCACGCGTCGTGCTGACGGAACTCCTCCCCGACGCTTTGCTGGATCGGAGCCCGGGGATCGTCATCGAGCTATACATGTGCTAAGAACTCGGAGGTGCCGGAGTAGCGGTGCTTGGATCGGTCGGATCGGGAAGACGTACGACTACTTCCTCTACATTGCGTCAACACTTCCGCAGTCGGTCTGCGTGGGTACGTAAACAACACTCTCCCCTCTTGTTGCTATGCATCACCATGATCTTGCGTGTGCGTAGGAAAATTTTTGAAATTACTGTGTTCCCCAACAGTGGTATCAGAGCCTAGGTTTTATGGTTTGATGTTATATGCACGAGTAGAACACAAGTGAGTTGTGGGCGATATAAGTCATACTGCCTACCAGCATGTCGTACTTTGGTTCGGCGGTATTGTTGGACGAGACGACCCGGACCGACATTACGCGTACGCTTACGCGAGACCGGTTCTCCCGACGTGCTTTGCACATAGGTGGCTTGCGGGCGATAGTCTCTCCAACTTTAGTTGAACCAAGTGTGGCTACGCCCGGTCCTTGCGAAGGTTAAAACGGAGTCTATTTGACAAATTATCGTTGTGGTTTTGATGCGTAGGTGAGATTGGTTCTTGCTTAAGCCCATAGCAGTCACGTAAAACTTGCAACAACAAAGTAGAGGACGTCTAACTTGTTTTTGCAGGGCATGTTGTGATGTGATATGGTCAAGGCATGATGCTGAATTTTATTGTATGAGATGATCATGTTTTGTAACCGAGTTATCAGGCAACTGGCAGGAGCCATATGGTTGTCGCTTTATTGTATGCAATGCAATCGCGATGTAATGATTTACTTTATCACTAAGCGGTAGCGATAGTCGTGGAAGCATAAGATTGGCGAGACGACAACGATGCTACGATGGAGATCAAGGTGTCGCGCCGGTGACGATGGTGATCATGACGGTGCTTCGGAGATGGAGATCACAGGCACAAGATGATGATGGCCATATCATATCACTTATATTGATTGCATGTGATGTTTATCTTTTATGCATCTTATCTTGCTTTGATTGACGGTAGCATTATAAGATGATCTCTCACTAAATTATCAAGAAGTGTTCTCCCTGAGTATGCACCGTTGTGAAAGTTCTTCGTGCTGAGACACCACGTGATGATCGGGTGTGATAGGCTCTATGTTCAAATACAACGGGTGCAAAACAGTTGCACACACGGAATACTCAGGTTATACTTGACGAGCCAAGCATATACAGATATGGCCTCGGAACATGGAGACCGAAAGGTCGAGCATGAATCATATAGTAGATATGATCAACATAGTGATGTTCACCAATGTAACTACTCCATCTCACGTGATGATCGGACATGGTTTAGTTGATTTGGATCATGTGATCACTTAGAGGATTAGAGGGATGTCTATCTAAGTAAGAGTTCTTAAGTAATATGATTAATTGAACTTAAATTTATCATGAAACTTAGTCCCTGATAGTATCTTGCTTGTTTATGTTGATTGTAGATAGATGGCTCGTGCTGTTGTTCCGTTGAATTTTAATGCATTCCTTGAGAAAGCAAAGTTGAAAGATGATGGTAGCAATTACACGGACTGGGTCCATAACTTGAGGATTATCCTCATTGCTGCACAGAAGAATTACATCCTAGAAGCACCGCTGGGTGCCAGGCCTGCTGCTGGAGCAACACCAGATGTTATGAACGTCTGGCAGAGCAAAGCTGATGACTACTCGATAGTTCAGTGTGCCATGCTTTACGGCTTAGAATCGGGACTTCAACGACGTTTTGAACGTTATGGAGCATATGAGATGTTTCAGGAGTTGAAGTTAATATTTCAAGCAAATGCCCGAATTGAGAGATATGAAGTCTCCAATAAGTTCTATAGCTGCAAGATGGAGGAGAACAGTTCTGTCAGTGAGCATATACTCAAAATGTCTGCGTATAATAATCACTTGATTCAGATGGGAGTTAATCTTCCAGATGATTGCGTCATTGACAGAATTCTCCAATCACTGCCACCAAGCTACAAGAGCTTCGTGATGAACTATAATATGTAAGGGATAAACAAGACTATTCCCGAGCTCTTCGCAATGCTGAAAGCTGCGGAGGTAGAAATCAAAAAGGAGCATCAAGTGTTGATGGTCAACAAGACCACTAGTTTCAAGAAGAAGGGCAAAGGGAAGAAGAAGGGGAACTTCAAAAAGAACAGCAAGCAAGTTGCTACTCAAGAGAAGAAACCCAAGTCTGGACCTAAGCCTCAAACTGAGTGCTTCTACTGCAAGCAGACTGGTCACTGGAAGCGGAACTGCCCCAAGTATTTGGCGGATAAGAAGGATGGCAAGGTGAACAAAGGTATATGTGATATACATGTTATTGATGTGTACCTTACTAATGCTCGCAGTAGCACCTGGGTATTTGATACTGGTTCTGTTGCTAATATTTGCAACTCGAAACAGGGACTACGGATTAAGCGAAGATTGGCTAAGGACAAGGTGACGATGCGCGTGGGAAACGGTTCCAAAGTCGATGTGATCGCGGTCGGCACGCTACCTCTACATCTACCTTTGGGATTAGTATTAGACCTAAATAATTGTTATTTGGTGCCAGTGTTGAGCATGAACATTATATCTGGATCTTGTTTAATGCGAGACGGTTATTCATTTAAATCAGAGAATAATGGTTGTTCTATTTATATGAGTAATATCTTTTATGGTCATGCACCCTTGAAGAGTGGTCTATTCTTATTGAATCTCGATAGTAGTAATACACATATTCATAATGTTGAAGCCAAAAGATGCAGAGTTGATAATGATAGTGCAACTTATTTGTGGCACTGCCGTTTAAGTCATATCGGTGTAAAGCGCATGAAGAAACTCCATACTGATGGGCTTTTGAAACCACTTGATTATGAATCGCTTGGTACTTGCGAACCGTGCCTCATGGGCAAGATGACTAAAACACCGTTCTCCGGTACTATGGAGAGAGCAACAGATTTGTTGGAAATCATACATACAGATGTATGTGGTCCGATGAATATTGAAGCTTGTGGCGGATGTTGTTATTTTCTCACCTTCACAGATGATTTAAGCAGATACGGGTATATCTACTTAATGAAACATAAGTCTGAAACATTTGAAAACTTCAAAGAATTTCAGAGTGAAGTTGAAAATCATCGTAACAAGAAAATAAAGTTTCTATGATCTGATCGTGGAGGAGAATATTTGAGTTACGAGTTTGGTGTACATTTGAAAAATTGTGGAATAGTTTCGCAACTCACGCCACCCGGAACACCACAGCATAATGGTGTGTCCGAACGTCGTAATCGTACTTTACTAGATATGGTGCGATCTATGATGTCTCTTACTGATTTACCGCTATCGTTTTGGGGATACGCTCTAGAGACGGCCGCATTCACGTTAAATAGGGCACCATAAAAATCCGTTAAGACGACGCCTTATGAACTGTGGTTTGGCAAGAAACCAAAGTTGTCGTTTCTGAAAGTTTGGGGCTGCGATGCTTATGTGAAAAAGCTTCAACCTGATAAGCTCGAACCCAGATCGGAGAAATGTGTCTTCATAGGATATCCAAAGGAAACTATTGGATACACCTTCTATCACAAATCCGAAGGCAAGACTTTTGTTGCTAAATTCAGAAACTTTCTGGAGAAGGAGTTTCTCTTGAAAGAAGTGAGTGGGAGGAAAGTAGAACTTGACAAGGTAACTGTACCTGCTCCCTTGTTGGAAAGTAGTACATCACAGAAAACTGTTTCTGCGACACCTACACCAATAAGTGAGGAAGTTAATGATAATGATCATGAAACTTCAGAACAAGATACTACTGAACCTTGTAGATCAACCAGAGTGAGATCCACGCTAGAGTGGTACGGTAATCCAGTTCTGGAAGTCATGCTACTAGATCATGATGAACCTACGAACTATGAACAAGCGATGGTGTGCCCAGATTCCGCAAAGTGGCTTGAAGCCATGAAATCTGAGATGGGATCCATGTATGAGAACAAAGTATGGACTTTGGTTGACTTGCCCGCTGATCGGCAAGCAATTGAGAATAAATGGATCTTCAAGAAGAAGACTGACGCTGACGGTAATATTACTGTCTACAAAGCTCGACTTGTCGCAAAAGGTTTTCGGCTAGTTCAAGGGATTGACTACGATGAGACTTTCTCACTCGTAGCGATGCTTAAGTCTGTCTAAATCATGTTAGCAATTGCCGCATTTTATGATTATGAAATTTGGCAGATGGATGTCAAAACTGCATTCCTGAATGGATTTCTGGAAGAAGAGTTGTATATGATGCAACCAGAAGGTTTTGTCGATCCAAAGGGAGCTAACAAAGTGTGCAAGCTCCAGCGATCCATTTATGGACTGGTGCAAGCCTCTCGGAGTTGGAATAAACGCTTTGATAGTGTGATCAAAGCATTTGGTTTTATACAGACTTTTGGAGAAGTCTGTATTTACAAGAAAGTGAGTGGGAGCTCTGTAGCATTTCTGATATTATATGTGGATGGCATATTACTAATTGGAAATGATATAGAATTTCTGGATAGCATAAAGGGATACTTGAATAAAAGTTTTTCAATGAAAGACCTCGGTGAAGCTGCTTACATATTAGGCATTAAGATCTATAGAGATAGATCAAGACGCTTAATTGGACTTTCACAAAGCACATACCTTGACAAAGTTTTGAAGAAGTTCAAAATGGATCAAGCAAAGAAAGGGTTCTTGCCTGTGTTACAAGGTGTGAAGTTGAGTAAGACTCAATGCCCGACCACTGCAGAAGATAGAGAGAAAATGAAAGATGTTCCCTATGCTTCAGCCATAGGCTCTATCATGTATGCAATGCTGTGTACCAGACCTGATGTGTGCCTTGCTATAAGTTTAGCAGGGAGGTACCAAAGTAATCCAGGAGTGGATCACTGGACGGCGGTCAAGAACATCCTGAAATACCTGAAAAGGACTAAGGATATGTTTCTCGTATATGGAGGTGACAAAGAGCTCATCGTAAAAGGTTACGTTGATGCGAGCTTTGACACTGATCCGGACGATTCTAAATCGCAAACCGGATACGTGTTTACATTAAACGGTGGAGCTGTCAGTTGGTGCAGTTCTAAACAAAGCGTCGTAGCGGGATCTACATGTGAAGTGGAGTACATAGCTGCTTCGGAAGCAGCGAACGAAGGAGTCTGGATGAAGGAGTTCATATCCGATCTAGGTGTCATACCTAGTGCATCGGGTCCAATGAAAATCTTTTGTGACAATACTGGTGCAATTGCCTTGGCAAAGGAATCCAGATTTCACAAGAGGACCAAACACATCAAGAGACGCTTCAATTCCATCCGGGATCTAGTCCAGGTGGGAGACATAGAGATTTGCAAGATACATATGGATCTGAATGTTGCAGACCCGTTGACTAAGCCTCTTCCACGAGCAAAACATGATCAGCACCAAGGCTCCATGGGTGTTAGAATCATTACTGTGTAATCTAGATTATTGACTCTAGTGCAAGTGGGAGACTGAAGGAAATATGCCCTAGAGGCAATAATAAAGTTATTGTTTATTTCCTTATATCATGATAAATGTTTATTATTCATGCTAGAATTGTATTAACCAGAAACATAATACATGTGTGAATACATAGACAAACTTAGTGTCACTAGTGTGCCTCTACTTGACTAGCTCGTTAATCAAAGATGGTTATGTTTCCTAACCATGAACAAAGAGTTGTTATTTTATTAACGAGGTCACATCATTAGTTGAATGATCTGATTGACATGACCCATTCCATTAGCTTAGCACCCGATCGTTTAGTATGTTGCTATTGCTTTCTTCATAACTTATACATGTTCCTATGACTATGAGATTATGCAACTCCCGTTTACCGGAGGAACACTTTGGGTGCTACCAAACGTCACAACCTAACTGGGTGATTATAAAGGAGCATTACAGATGTCTCCAAAGGTACATGTTGGGTTGGCGTATTTCGAGATTAGGATTTTTCACTCCGATTGTCGGAGAGGTATCTCTGGGCCCTCTCGGTAATACACATCACATAAGCCTTGCAAGCATTACAACTAATATGTTGGTTGTGAGATGATGTATTATGGAACGAGTAAAGAGACTTGCCGGTAATGAGATTGAACTAGGTATTGGATACCGACGATCGAATCTCGGGCAAGTAACATACCGATGACAAAGGGAACAACGTATGTTGTTATGCGGTCTGACCGATAAAGATCTTCGTAGAATATGTAGGAGCCAATATGGGCATCCAGGTCCCGCTATTGGTTATTGACCGGAGATGTGTCTCAGTCATGTCTGCATTGTTCTCGAACCGTAGGGTCCGCACGCTTAACGTTACGATGACAGTTATTATGAGTTTATGCATTTTGATGTACCGAAGTTAGTTCGGAGTCCCGGATGTGATCACAGACATGACGAGGAGTCTCGAAATGGTCGAGACATAAAGCTTGATATAGTGGAAGCCTATGTTTGGATATCGGAAGTGTTCCGGGTGAAATCGAGATTTTACCGGAGTACCGGGAGGTTACCGGAAACCCCCGGGAGCTATATGGGCCTTAGTGGGCTTTAGTGGAAAGGAGAAAGGGGCAGCCCAAGGTGGGACGCGCGCCTCCCCCCTCTCCTAGTCCTATTAGGACAAGGAGAGGTGGCCGGCCCCCCTCTCTCTCTTTCCCCCTCAGCGAATCCTACTCCAACTAGGATTGGGGGGAGGAATCCTACTCCCAGAGGGAGTAGGACTCCCTTGGCGCGCCCTCCTTGGCCGGCCGGCCCCCTCCCCTTGGCTCCTTTATATACGGAGGCAGGGGACACCCCTAGACACACAAGTTGATCCTTGAGATCGTTCCTTAGCCGTGTGCGGTGCCCCCTGCCACCATATTCCACCTCGATCATATTGTAGCGGTGCTTAGGCGAAGCCCTGCGATAGTAGAACATCAAGATCGTCACCACGTCGTCGTGCTGACGGAACTCCTCCCCGACGCTTTGCTGGATCGGAGCCCGGGGATCGTCATCGAGTTGTACGTGTGCTAAGAACTCGGAGGTGCCGGAGTAACGGTGCTTGGATCGGTCGGATCGGGAAGACGTACGACTACTTCCTCTACGTTGTGTCAACGCTTCCGCAGTCGGTCTGCGTGGGTACGTAGACAACACTCTCCCCTCTCGTTGCTATGCATCACCATGATCTTGCGTGTGCGTAGGAAATTTTTTGAAATTACTGCGTTCCCCAACACGTCTACTATTCATCCAGCCCTCCACACCACGGGGTCCTGTTCAACCACCCCTCCACGGGCACCCCTCTACCGTCCACTGTTCATCCAGCCCTCCACCACACCACGGGGTCCTGTTCATCTAGAGGCAACACCACCGCTCACTGTTCATCCAAACCCCCCTGCAATGCTCACTGTTCATCCCAGAGCAGCATCGATCGGCTTTAGTTAGCAGCAGTAGCGAAGGAATCGCTCGATCGGGTTCAGTTAACATCCATCGATCGATCACTCGGGTTCATTAACGCGTAGCCTGCAGTGCAATCGCTCGGGTTCAGTTAATTAGAGCCCAACGCCTCGCTCGGGTTCAGTTAGAGCCAACGCCTCGCACACACGCGTGTACGTGTATGAGAGAAACGCGCATCGCTCGGCCCCGACCTCCCACCGTAACCGGGAACTCCCCGAAATTTTCCTCCCCCTCGCTTCTACCATGGTTTTTTCCGTCATGGACGGCCCAAAGAATGTCATGCAGCTGCGTCTCCGGCCCGCCCAGGATGAAAAGCCCATTTTCTGTCATGATTTTTTGTCATAGAAGTAGGAGCCCACCACATCTATGATGATACCGGGTTTTGTCACAATTATCATCATAGAAGTGTCATATGTATGACAGATTTTTTTTCGTTCGGCCCAAAATGTCACGGATGTGTCTTTTTTTTGTAGTGTTCACTTATATCTTTTAGAGCACGGTGGTGGATTTGTTTTATAGAAACCATTGATCTCTCATGCTTCACTTAGATTATTTTGAGAGTCTTAAATAGCATGGTAATTTGCTTAAAATCTTAATATGCTTGGTATACAAGATTAATAATAAAACTTTCTTATGAGTGTGTTGAATACTATGATAAGTTTGATACTTGATAATTGTTTTGAGATATGGAGATGGTGATATTAAAGTCATGCTAGTTGAGTAGTTGTGAATTTGAGAAATACTTGTGTTGAAGTTTGTAATTCCCGTAGCATGCACGTATGGTGAACCATTATGTGATGAAGTCGGAGCATGATTTATTTATTGATTGTCTTCCTTATGAGTGGAGGTCGGGGACAAGCGATGGTCTTTTCCTACCAATCTATCCCCTAGGAGCATGCGCGTAATACTTTGCTTTGATAACTTGTAGATTTTCGCAATAAGTATATGAGTTCTTTATGACTAATGTTGAGTCCATGGATTATACGCACTCTCGCCCTTCCACCTTTGCTAGCCTCTCTAATACCGCGCACCTTTCGCCGGTATCATACACCCACCATATACCTTCCTCAAAACAGCCACCATACCTACCTATTATGGCATTTCCATAGCCATTCCGAGATATATTGCCATGCAACTTTCCACCGTTCCATTATCAAGTTGTAATTTTTGAGTTATAAGAAAAATAAAAGTGTGATGATTATCATTATTAGAGCATTGTCCCAGTGAGGAAAGGATGATGGAGACTATGATTCCCCCACAAGTCGGGATGAGACTCCAGACGAAAAATAAATAAAAGAGGCCAAAGAAGCCCAAATAAAAATAAAAAAAGGGAGAAAGAAAAGAGGCCATAAAAAAGGAGAAAAGGCCCAAATAAAAAATGAGAGAAAAAGAGAGAAGGGACAATGTTACTATCCTTTTACCACACTTGTGCTTCAAAGTAGCACCGTGATCTTTATAGTAGAGAGTCTCTCATGTTATCACTTTCATATACTAGTGGGAATCTTTCATTATAGAACTTGGCTTGTATATTCCAATGATGGGCTTCCTCAAATTGCCCTAGGTCTTCATGAGCAAGCAAGTTGGATGCACACCCACTTAGTTTCTTTTTGAGATTTCATATACTTATAGCTCTAGTGCATCCGTTGCATGGCAATCCCTACTCACTCACATTGATATCTATTGATGGGCATCTCCATAGCCTGTTGATACGCCTAGTTGATGTGAGACTATCTTCTCCTTTCTGTCTTCTCCACAACCACCACTCTATTCCACCTATAGTGCTATATCCATGGCTCACGCTCATGTATTGCATGAAGATTGAAAAAGTTTTGAGAATGTCAAAAGTATGAAACAATTGCTTGGCTTGTCATCGGGGTTGTGCATGATTTAAATATTTTGTGTGGTGAAGATAGAGCATAGCCAGACTATATGATTTTGTAGGGATAACTTTCGTTAGCCATGTTATTTTGAGAAGACATAATTGCTTTGTTAGTATGCTTGAAGTATTATTTTTATGTCAATATGAACTTTTGTCTTGAATCTTTCGGATCTGAATATTAATACCACAATTAAGAAGAATTACATTAAAATTATGCCAGGTAGCACTCCGCATCAAAAATTCTGTTTTTATCATTTACCTACTTGACGACGAGCAGGAATTAAGCTTGGGGATGCTTGATACGTCTCCAATGTATCTATAATTTTTGATTGCTCCATGCTATATTATCTACTGTTTTGGACATTATTGGGCTTTATTATCCACTTCTATATTATTTTTGGGACTAACCTATTAACCAAAGGCCCAGCCCAGAATTGTTGTTTTTTGCCTGTTTTAGGGTTTCGAAGAAAAGGAATATCAAACGGAGTCCAAACGGAATGAAACCTTCGGGAACGTGATTTTCTCAATGAATAAGACCAGGAAGACTTGGACCCTACGTCAAGAAAGAAAAGAGGAGGCCACGAGGTAGGGGGCGCGCCTACCCCCCAGGCGCGCCCTCCACCCTCGTGGCTCCCCTGTTGCTCGATCGACGTACTCCTTCCTCCTATATATACCTACATACCCCCAAACAATCAGATACGGAGCCAAAAACCTAATTCCACCGCCGCAACTTTCTGTATCCACGAGATCCCATCTTGGGGCCTATTCCGGAGCTCCGCCGGAGGGGGCATCGATCACAAAGGGCTTATACATCAACACCATAGCCCCTCCGATGAAGTGTGAGTAGTTTACCTCAGACCTACGGGTCGATAGTTGGTAGCTAGATGGCTTCTTATCTCTTTTTGGATCTCAATACAATGTTCTCCCCCTCTCTTGTGGAGAACTATTCGATGTAATCTTCTTTTTGCGGTGTGTTTGTTGAGACCGATGAATTGTGGATTTATGATCAAGTCTATCTATGAATAATATTTGAATCTTCCCTGAATTCTTTTATGTATGATTGGTTATCTTTGCAAGTCTCTTCGAATTATCAGTTTGGCTTGGCCTACTAGATTGATCTTTCTTGCAATGGGAGAAGTGCTTAGCTTTGGGTTCAATCTTGCGGTGTCCTTTCCCAATGACAGTAGAGGCAGCAAGGCACGTATTGTATTGTTGCCATCAAGGATAACAAGATGGGGTTTTCTTCATATTGCACAAGTCTATCCCTCTACATCATGTCATCTTGCTTAAGGCGTTACTCTGTTTTTAACTTAATACTCTAGATGCATGCTGGATAGCGGTCGATGAGTGGAGTAATAGTAGTAGATGCAGGCAGGAGTCGGTCTACTTGTCTCGGATGTGATGCCTATATACATGATCATACCTAGATATTCTCATAACTATGCTCAATTCTATCAATTGCTCAACAGTAAATTGTTCACCCACCATAGAATACTTATGCTCTCGAGAGAAGCCACTAGTGAAACCTATGGCCCCCGGGTCTATCTTCATCATATTAATCTCCTACTACTTAGTTATTTCCTTTGCTATTTACTTTGCCTTTATTTTACTTTGCATCTTTATCATAAAAATACCAAACATATTATCTTATCATATCTATCTGATCTCACTCTCGTAAGTGGCCTTATAGGGATTGACAACCCCTATTTGTGTTGGTTGCGAGGATTTATTTGTTTTGTGCAGGTACGAGGGACTCGCGCGTAGCCTCCTACTGGATTGATACCTTGGTTCTCAAAAACTGAGGGAAATACTTACGCTACTTTGCTGCATCATCCCTTCCTCTTCAGGGAAAACCAACGCAGTGCTCAAGAGGTAGCATTTTCCTGAGTGCAAAAGTTTCTGTTTTTCAGCAAGATCAAATCAACTATCACCGTAAGCTATCCCAAAGGTCTTACTTGGCACAAACACTAATTAAAACAAAAAAAACCACATCTAACCAGAGGCTAAATAAATTATTTAATGCAAAACAGGACCTAAAAAGCAAGAACAAAAATAAATTGGGTTGCCTCCCAACAAGCGCTATTGTTTAACGCCCCTAGCTAGGCATAAAAACACGAATAGATCTAGGTATAATCGTAATAA
This sequence comes from Triticum aestivum, assembly GCF_018294505.1. Classification (NCBI taxonomy): domain Eukaryota; kingdom Viridiplantae; phylum Streptophyta; class Magnoliopsida; order Poales; family Poaceae; genus Triticum; species Triticum aestivum. Next base: position 352,850,117 of record NC_057794.1, read on the forward strand.
TGGTAAGGCAAATATCGAAAACTCATCTCATACTCCCTTTGTTCAGCAGCAAGTTTTGTTTGTGGTAAGCAAAAGTAATCAAAAGGGCTAAATTTAATGGGATAAGAATCCCCAAGATCAAGTTTGGGAGGAATTGGTTCCTCCTTTGGCCCCTCATATTGTATGACAAACTCATCATTATAAGCATTCTTCTGGCAAAAAATCATGAGCTTGTGTCCAAGAGAGAAACCCAATCCTTGTTTTGTATAGCAAAATTATCATTAAGCTCGGAAATCTTATCAACTAAAACATCGGTAGTGACCCTCTTTCTTAAATTTTCATTGTAAGCAACATGATCTAAAGATCGTAACACATTATGTACTCTTGATTGAAGAGAATTCCCTGTATGGGAGGACGACCACCATCTACTTTATAATGCGCAAAAATTTCACTAGCTTCTTTCATAATAAATCTAAATTCGTGGTCTAGAAATATAGTGGCGGCGCGCTTAACAGAACAATGCTCAATATTAGAAAACTCTAGAAAAATCCTTTGTATGGATTGTCTTTCAAGTTCAACTACGAGCAAAGATATAGCATCCGCAAGACTACTAGTTTTATGGAGAATAGATCTACCCAAAGTGGGAAGTGCACCGGCAAAAGTAAAGAAATCTTGAATAACCCCTTTTCCAATAATATTTCCGCTACCTATGCGAAGCTTTTTACTGTGTAGAATAGTAGATTCTTAATGAGGATTAGTATTAGCAAAAGCATCAAAGTTCCCCCCATCATTACTACTACCGTTTTCAGTGATAACGTCCCCAATTTCAGACATGGTAGCAACAAACCAACAAGCAAACCAAAGGCAAATGAAGAAGACGAACGAGAGAGGGGCGAACAAAAAGTCAAATCTTTTTGAAAATCATTTTAGAAGTGGGGGAGAGGAAAACAAGAGGCCAATAATGTAATGCAAGAGATGAGAGTTTATGATGGGTACTTGGTATGTCTTGACTTGGCGTAGATCTCCCCGGCAACATCGCCACAAATTCTTCCTGCTACTTCTTGAGCTTGTGTTTGTTTTTACCTTGAAGAGGAAAGGGTGATGCAGCAAAGTAGAGATAAGTATTTCCCTCAGTTTGATAACCAAGGTATCACTCCAGTAGGATACAATGCACAAGTCACAGAATACCTGCACAAACAAACAACAACTTGCACCCAACGCGATAAAGGGGTTGCCAATCCCTTCACGGTTACTTGCAAAAGTGAGATCTGATAAAGATAGATAAATAGTAAAGTAAATATTTTTGGTATTTTTGGTTTATAGATCGGAAAGTAAAAGATTGCAAAAATAGTAAATCAGAAACTTATATGATGGAAAATAGACCCGGGGCCATAGGTTTCACTAGAGGCTTCTCTCAAGATAGAAAATAATACGGTGGGTGAACAAATTACTGCCGAGCAATTGATATAAAAGCGCAAAGCTATGACGATATCTAAGGAAATGATCATGAATATAGGCATCACGTCCGTGTCAAGTAGACTGAAACGATTCTGCATCTACTACTATTACTCCACACATCGACCGCTATCCAGCATGCATCTAGAGTATTAAGTTTATAAAGAACGGAGTAATGCATTAGGTAAGATGACATGATGTAGAGGAATTAACTCAAGCAATATGATGAAAACCCCATCTTTTTATCCTCGATGACAACAATACAATACATGCCTTGCTGCCCCTACTGTCATTGGGAAAGGACACCGCAAGATTGAACCCAAATCTAAGCACTTATCCCATTGAAAGAAAAACCAATTTAGTTGGCCAAACCAAACCGATAGTTCGAAGAGAATTACAAAGATATCAAATCATGCATAAAAGAATTCACAGAAGATTCAAATAACAATCATAGATAAGCTGGTCATAAATCCACAATTCATCGGATCTCAAAAAACACACCGCCAAAGAGTATTACATTGAATAGATCTCCAAGAACATCAAGGAGAACATGGTATTAAGAATCAAGGAGAGAGAAGAAGCCACCTAACTACTAGCTATGGACCCGTAGGTCTGAAATAAACTACTCACGCTTCATCGGAAGGGCAATAGAGTTGATGTAGAATCCCTCCATGATCGAATCCCCCTCCGGCAGGATGCCGGAAAAGGTCCCTAGATGGGATCTCACGGGTATAGAAGGTTGCGGCGGTGGAAAAGTGTTTTTGTGGCTTCCCCTGTTGGTTTGGGGATATATGGGTATATATAGGCGAAATAATTAGGTAAGGAGGTGCACGACGGGCCCACAAGGGTGGTGGCGCACCCTACCCCCTGGGCACGCCCTCCGTCCTTGTGCCCTCCTCATGGCTCCTCCGACTTCATCTCCAAGTCTCTTGGTTGTCTTTTGGTCCAAGAAAAAATCATCGCGAAGGTTTTATTCCGTTTGGACTCCGTTTGGTATTCCTTTTCTGCGAAACTCAAAAAACAAGGAAAAACAGGAACTGGCACTGGGCTCTTGGTTAATAGGTTAGTCCCAAAAATAATATAAAATAGCATATAAATGCATATAAAACATCCAAAACAGATAATATAATAGCATGGAACAATCAAAAATTATAGATACATTGGAGACATATCACTATGTTGATAGACTGGCTTCACTGAAATTTGGAATTCCACCAACACTCGATACAAATATTGTACTTGCTTCACTCCCCATCTTATGATGGCTTTAGCATGAATTACAACATGAATGGGTGGAGAAAAAGTGCACATGAGTTGTTTGCTATGATCAAAACTGTGGAATCTGGAATGAAGAAGAACAAAATAGTGTTGATGGTCAACAAGACCACCAGTTTCAAGAAGAAGGGCAAGTCCCTGATAACCCACAAGTATAGGGGATCGCAACAGTTTTCGAGGGTAGAGTATTCAACCCAAATTTATTGATTCGACACAAGGGGGGCCAAAGAATATTCTCAAGTGTTAGCAGCTGATTTGTCAATTCAACCGCACCTGGAAACTTAATATCTGCAGCAAAGTATTTAGTAGCAAAGTAATATGATAGTAGTGGTAACAGTAGCAAAAGGTAATAGTAGTAAAAGTAATGTTTTTGGTATTTTGTAATAATGATAACAATAGCAATGAAAAGTAAATAAGCGAAGAACAATATATGGAAAGCTCGTAGGCAATGGATCAGTGACGGAGAATTATGCCGGATGCGGTTCATCATGTAACAGTCATAACCTAGGGTGACACAGAACTAGCTCCAGTTCATCAATGTAATGTAGGCATGTATTCGGAATATAGTCATACGTGCTTATGGAAAAGAACTTGCATGACACCTTTTGTCCTACCCTCCCGTGGCAGCGGGGTCCTAATGGAAATTAAGGGATATTAAGGCCTCCTTTTAATAGAGTACCGGAACAAAGCATTAACACATAGTGAATACATGAACTCCTCAAACTACGGTCATCATCGGGAGTGGTCCTGATTATTGTCACTTCGGGGTTGCCAGATCATAACACATAGTAGATGACTATAGACTTGCAAGATAGGATCAAGAACTCTCATATATATTGATGAAAACATAATAGGTTCAGATCTGAAATCATGGCACTCGGGCCCTAGTGACAAGAATTAAGCATAGCAAAGTCATAGCAACATCAATCTCAGAACATAGTGGATACTAGGGATCAAACCCTAACAAAACTAACTCGATTACATGATACATCTCATCCAACCCATCACCGTCCAGCAAGCCTACGATGGAATTACTCACGCACGGCGGTGAGCATCATGAAATTGGTGATGGAGGATGGTTGATGATGACGATGGCGACGGATTCCCCTCTCCGGAGCCCCGAACGGACTCCAGATCAGCCCTCCCGAGAGGTTTTAGGGCTTGGCGGCGGCTCCGTATTGTAAAACGCCATGATTTCTTCTCTCTGATTTTTTTCTCCCCAAAAGCAAATATATAGAGTTGGTCTTGAGGTCGGAGGAGCTCCAGGGGGGCCACGAGGTAGGGGGGCGCGCCCCCACCCTCGTGGACAGGTGGTGGGCCCCTGGTCTTCATCTTTTGCAGGTATTTTTTATATTTTCCGAATAGATGTTCCGTGAAGTTTCAGGTCATTTTGAGAACTTTTGTTTCTGCACATAAGTAACACCATGGTAATTCTGCTGAAAACAGCGTTAGTCCGGGTTAGTTACATTTAAATCATGCAAGTTAGAGTCCAAAACAAGGGAAAAAGTGTTTGGAAAAGTAGATATGACGGAGACGTATCAACTCCCCCAAGCTTAAACCTTTGCTTGTCCTCAAGCAATTCAGTTGACAAACTGAAAGTGATAAAGAAAAAAATTTACAAATCTGTTTGCTCTTGTTTTTGTAAATATGTAAAGCTAGCATTCAAGTTTTCAACAAAGATTATGACTAACCACATTCACAATAACGCTTAGGTCTCAAGTTTACTCATATCAATGGCATAATCAACTAGCGAGCAATAATAATAAATCTCGGTTGACAACACTTTCTCAAAACAATCATAATATGATATAACAAGATGGTATCTCGGTAGCCCTTTCTGAGACCGCAAAACATAAATGCAGAGCACCTTTAAAGATCAAGGACTGACTAGACATTGTAATTCATGGTCAAAGAGATCATGTCAAGTCATACTCAATGTAAACTAACAATAATGAATGCAAATGACAGCAGTGCTCTCCAACTGGTGCCTTTTAATAAGAGGATGGTGACTCAGCATAAAATTAAATAGATAGGCCCTTCCCAGAGGGAAGCAGGGATTTGTAGAGGTGCCAGAGCTCGGTTTTGAAATAGGGGCAAATAATATTTTGAGCGGTATACTTTCATTGTCAACATCATGATGTCTACTACACAACCTTCTTCTTGTAGACGTTGTTGGGCCTCCAAGTGCGGAGGTTTGTAGGACAGTAGAAAATTTCCCTCAAGTGGATGACCTAAGGTTTATCAATCCGTAGGAGGAGTAGGATGAAGATGGTCTCTCTCAAGCAACCCTGCAACCAAATAACAAAGAGTCTCTTGTGTCCCCAACACACCCAATACTATGGTAAATTGTATAGGTGCACTAGTTCGGCGAAGAGATGGTGATACAAGTGGTATATGGATAGTAGATATAGGTTTTTGTAATCTGAAAATATAAAAACAGCAAGGTAACTAATGATAAAAGTGAGCGTAAATGGTATTGCAATGCATTGAAACAAAGAGTCACTCCAAAATCACTAATAGCGGAGAACAAACGAAGAGATTATGGTAGGGTACGAAACCACCTCAAAGTTATTCTTTCCAATCAATCCATTGGGCTATTCCTATAAGTGTCACAAACAGCCCTAGAGTTCGTACTAGAATAACACCTTAAGACACAAATCAACCAAAACCCTAATGTCACCTAGATACTCCAATGTCACCTCAAGTATCCGTGGGTATGATTATACGATATGCATCACACAATCTCACATTCATCTATTCAACCAACACATAGAACCTCAAAGAGTGCCCCAAAGTTTCTACCGGAGAATCACGACGAAAACGTGTGCCAACCCCTATGCATAGGTTCATGGGCGGAACCCGCAAGTTGATCACCAAAACATACATCAAGTGAATCACGTGGTATCCCATTGTCACCACAGATACGCACGGCAAGACATACATCAAGTGTTCTCAAATATTTAAAGACTCAATCCGATAAGATAACTTCAAAGGGGAAACTCAATCCATTACAAGAGAGTAGAGGGGGAGAAAACATCATAGGATCCAAATATAATAGCAAAGCTCGCGATACATCAAGATCGTACCACCTCAAGAACACGAGAGAGAGAGAGAGAGAGATCAAACACATAGCTACTGGTACATACCCTCAGCCCCGAGGGAGAACTACTGCCTCCTCGTCATGGAGAGCACCGGGATGATGAAGATGGCCACCGGAGAGGGATTCCCCCTCCGGCAGGGTGCCGGAACGGGTCTAGATTGGTTTTCGGTGGCTATGGAGGCTTCTGGCGGCGGAACTCCTGATCTATTGTGCTCTCCGATCGTTTTAGGGTATATGGGTATATATAGGAGGAAGAAGTACGTCAGGGGAGCCACGAGAGGCCCACGAGGGTGGAGGGCGCGCCCAGGGGGTGGGCGTGCCCCCTGCCTCGTGGCTTCCTTGTTGTTTCCCTTACGTGGTCTCCAAGTCTCCCGGGTTGCTTTCCTTCCAAAAATAAGTTCCCTGAAGTTTCAGGTCAATTGGACTCCGTTTGATTTTCCTTTTCTGCAATACTCTAAAACAAGGAAAAAACAGAAACTGGCACTGGGCTCTGGGTTAATAGGTAAAATAATATAAAAGTGTATAGTAAAGCCCATAAACATCCAAAACACATAATATAATAGCATGGAATAATCAAAAATTATAGATACGTTGGAGACGTATCAGCATCCCGAAGCATAATTCCTGCTCGTCCTCGAGTAGGTAAATGATAAATACAGAATTTTTGATGTGGAATGCTACCTAACATATTTCTCTAAGTAATTCTCTTTATTTTGGCATGAATGTTCAGATCCATAAGATTCAAGACAGAAGTTTAATATTGACATAAAAACAATAATACTTCAACCATACTAACTAAGCAATCATGTCTTCTCAAAATAACATGGCGAAAGAAAGCTATCCCTACAAAATCATATAGTCTGGCTATGCTCCATCTTCACCACACAAAATATTTAAATCATGCACAACCCCTATGACAATTCAAGCAATTGTTTCATACTTTTGATGTTCTCAAACTTTTTCAATCTTCACGCAATACATGAGCGTGAGCCATGGACATAGCACTATAGGCGGAATAGAATGGTGGTTGTGGAGAAGACAAAAAGGACAAGATAGTCTCACATTAACTAGGCATATCAACGGGCAATGGATATGCCCATCAATAGATATCAATGTGAGTGAGTAGGGATTGCCATGCAACGGATGCACTAGAGCTATAAGTGTATGAAAGCTCAACAAAAGAAACTAGTGGGTGTGCATCCAACTCGCTTGCTCACGAATACCTAGGGCATTTTGAGGAAGCCCATCATTGGAATATACAAGCCAAGTTCTATAATGAAAGATTCCCGCTAGTATATGGAAGTGACAACATAGGCGACTCTCTATCATGAAGATCATGGTGCTACATTGCCCCTTCTCTCTTTTTCTCTCATTTTTTTATTTGGGACTTCTCTTTTTTATGGCCTCTTTTCTCGTTTTTTTGGGCTTCTTTGGCCTCTTTTATTTATTTATTTTCGTCCAGAGTCTCATCCCGACTTGTGGGGGAATCATAGTATCCATCATCCTTTCCTCACTGGGACAATGCTCTAATAATGATGATCATCACACTTTTATTTACTTACAACTCAAGAATTACAACTTGATTCTTAGAACAAAATATGACTCTATATGAATTCCTCCGACGGTGTAGCGGGATGTGCAATGACTCATGAGTGACATGTATGAAAGAATTATGAACGGTGGCTTTGCCACAAATACAATGTCAACTACATGATCATGCATAGAAATATGACAGTGATGGAGCGTGTCATAATAAACAGAACGGTGGAAAGTTGCATGGCAATATATCTCGAAATGGCTATGGAAATGCCATAATAGGTAGGTATGATGGCTGTTTTGAGGAAGGTATATGGTGGGTTTATGGTACCGGCGAAAGTTGCGGTACTAGAGAGGCTAACAATGGTGGAAGGGTGAGAGTGCGTATAATCCATGGACTCAACATTAGTCATAAAGAACTCACATACTTATTGCAAAAATCTATTAGTTATTGAAACAAAGTACTATGCGCATGCTCCTAGGGGATAGATTGGTAGGAAAAGACCATCGCTCGCCCCCGACCTCCACTCATAAGGAAGACAATCAATAAATAAATCATGCTCCGACTTCATCACATAACGGTTCACCATACGTGCATGCTACGGGAATCACAAAGTTCAACACAAGTATTTCTCAAATTCACAACTACTCAACTAGCATGACTCTAATATTACCATCCTCATATCTCAAAACAATCATCAAGTATCAGACTTCTCATAGTATTCAATGCACTCTACATGAAAGTTTTTATTATATCCCTCTTGGATGCCCATCATATTAGGACTAGTTTCATAACCAAAGTAAATTACCATGCTGTTCTAAAGACTCTCAAAATAATATAAGTGAAGCATGAGATTTCATCTATTTCTACAAAATAAAACCACCACCGTGCTCTAAAAAGATATAAGTGAAGCACTAGAGCAACAACAAACTACTCCGAAAGATATAAGTGAAGATCAATGAGTAGTCGAATAATTATGCAACTATGTGAAGACTCTCTAACATTTAATAATTTCAAATCTTGGTATTTCATTCAAACAGCAAGCAAAACAAAAAGAAATAAAATGACGCTCCAAGCAAAACACATATCATGTGGTAAATAAAAATATAGCTCCAAATAAAGTTACCGATGAACGAATACGAAAGAGGGGATGCCTTCCAGGGCATACCCAAGCTTAGGCTTTTGGTTGTCCTTGAATATTACCTTGGGGTGCCTTGGGCATCCCCAAGCTTAGGCTCTTGCCACTCCTTATTCCATAGTCCATCGAATCTTTACCCAATACTTGAAAACTTCACAACACAAAACTTAACAGAAAACTCGTGAGCTCCGTTAGCGAAAGAAAGCAAAACACCACTTCAAGGTACTATAATGAACTCATTCTTTATATATATTGGTGTAATATCTACTGTATTCCAACTTATCTATGGTTCATACCTGATGTCTACTACACAACCTTCTTCTTGTAGATGTTGTTGGGCCTCCAAGTGCAGAGGTTTATAGGACAATAGCAAATTTCCCTCAAGTGGATGACCTAAGGTTTATCAATCCGTAGGAGGCGTAGGATGAAGATGGTCTCTCTCAAGCAACCCTGCAACCAAATAACAAAGAGTCTCTTGTGTCCCCGACACACCCAATACAATGGTAAATTGTATAGGTGCACTAGTTCGGCGAAGAGATGATGATACAAGTGGTATATGGATAGTAGATAAAGGTATTTCTAATCTGAAATTATAAAAACAGCAAGGTAACTAATGATAAAAGTGAGCGTAAACGGTATTGCAATGCATTGAAACAAGGCCTAGGGTTCATACTTTCACTAGTACAAGTCCTCTCAACAATACTAACATAATTGGATCACATAACTATCCCTCAACATGCAACAAAGAGTCACTCCAAAGTCACTAATAGCGGAGAACGAACGAAGAGATTATGGCAGGGTACGAAACCACCTCAAAGTTATTCTTTCCAATCAATCCGTTGGGCTATTCCTATAAGTGTCACAAACAGCCCTAGAGTTCGTACTAGAATAACACCTTAAGACACAAATCAACCAAAACCCTAATGTCACCTAGATACTCCAATGTCACCTCAACTATCCGTGGGTATGATTATACGATATGCATCACACAATCTCAGATTCATCTATTCAACCAACACAAAGGACCTCAAAGAGTGCCTCAAAGTTCTACCGGAGAATCACGACGAAAACATGTGCCATCCCCTATGCATAGGTTCATGGGCGGAACCCGCAAGTTGATCACCAAAACATACATCAAGTGAATCACGTGATATCCCATTGTCACCACAGATATCCATGACAAGACATACATCAAGTGTTCTCAAATCTTTAAAGAATCAATCCGATAAGATTACTTCAAAGGGGAAACTCAATTCATTACAAGAGAGAAGAGGGGAAGGAGAAACATAAGATCCAAGTATAATAGCAAAGCTTGCGATACATCAAGATCATGCCAAATCAAGAACATGAGAGAGAGATCAAACACATAGCTACTGGTACCTACCCTCAGCCCCGAGGGAGAACTACTCCCTCCTCGTCATGGAGAGCACCGGGATGATGAAGATGGCCACGGAGAAGGATTCCCCCTCCGACAGGGTGCCGGAATGGGTCTAGATTGGCTTTCCGTGGCTACAGAGACTTCTGGAGGATCATATTCAGTCCCATCATTATCAAGATTCATATTGCAAAACAAATATTTAATAGGGGACACATCAATAACTTTTAGATATTCATCTTTATTTTCATAGGAACTAGAAGAACACACTCTTATAAAGGCATCTTTCTTAGCATGCATCCTAGCGGTTCTTTCTTTGCACTCATCAATGGAAATTATCATGGCTTTGAGAGACTCATTGATATCATGCTTAGGTGGAATAGATCTAAGTTTCAAAGAATCAACATCAAGAGAAATTCTATCAACGTTCCTAGCCAATTCATCAATCTTAAGCAATTTTTCTTCAATCATAGCATTAAAATTCTTTTGCAAAGTAATAAATTCTTTAATATTAGATTCAAAATCAGAGGGCGTCTTATTATAATTTCCATAAGAATTGTTGTAGGAATTACCATAATTATTAGACGGATTACTAGGATAAGGCCTAGGATTAAAATTTCCTCTATATGCGTTGTTACCAAAATTGTTCCTACCAACAAAATTCACACCCATAGATTCATTATTATTATCAATCAAAGTAGACAAGGGCATATCATTGGGATCATAATAAACACTCTTATTAGCAAATAATTTCATAAGTTCATCCATCTTTCCACTCAAAACATTAATTTCTTCTATCACATGCACCTTTTTATTAGTAGATATTTCAGTATGCCATTGAGAATAATTAACCATAATATTATCTAGGAGTTTAGTAGCTTCTCCTAAAGTGATTTCCATAAAAGTGCCTCCCACGGCCGAATCTAAAATATTTCTAGAAGCAAAATTCAATCCGGCATAAAAATTCTGAACAATCATCCACAAATTTAAACCATGAGTAGGGCAGTTATGTATCATTAGTTTCATTCTCTCCCAAGCTTGTGCAACATGTTCATGATCAAGTTGCTTAAAGTTCATAATATCGTTTCTAAGAGAGATGATCTTAGTGGGAGGAAAATACTTAGAGATAAAAGCATCTTTGCACTTGTTCTATGAATCAATACTATTTTTAGGCAAAGATAAAAACCAAGCTTTAGCACGATCTCTAAGCGAAAAAGGAAATAGCTTCAATTTAACAATATCATTATCCATCAGGTCAAAAAAAACAATATCATTATCCACATCTTTCTTCTTTTGCATGTCACACAAATCAACTAAGCTATTTAGATGGGTAGCGGCATCTTCACTAGGAAGCCCGGAAAACGGATCTTTCATGACAAGATTCAGCAAAGCAGTATTAATTTCACAAGATTCAGCATCGGTAAGAGGAGCAATCAGAGTGCTAATAAAATCATTGTTGTTGGTATTGGTGAAGTAACACAATTTAGTATTATCTTGAGCCATCGTGACAAGCAAGCAAATTAACACACAAGCAAACAAAAAGCAAGCAGGCAAAAACAGGTAAATAGAGAAAGAGAGTGAGGATAGAGAGAGAGAGGGCGAATAGAACGGCAAGGGTGAAGTGGGGGAGAGGAAAATGAGAGGCAAATGGCAAATAATGTAATGCAGGAGATAAGGCTATGTGATGGGTACTTGGTATGTTGAATTTTGCGTAGACCTCCCCGGCAACGGTGCCAGAAATCCTTCTTGCTACCTCTTGAGCACTGCGTTGGTTTTCCCCGAAGAGGAAGGGATGATGCAGCAAAGTAGCGTAAGTATTTCCCTTAGTTTTTGAGAACCAAGGTATCAATCCAGTAGGAGGCTACGCGGGAGTCCCTCGTACCTGCACAAAACAAATAAATCCTCGCAACCAACGCAAATAGGGGTTGTCAATCCCTATAAGGCCACTTACGAGAGTGAGATCTGATAGATATGATAAGATAATATTTTTGGTATTTTTATGATAAAGATGCAAAGTAAAATAAAGGCAAAGTAAATAGCAAAGGAAATAACTAGTTAGTAGGAGATTAATATGATGAAGATAGACCCGGGGGCCATGGGTTTCACTAGTGGCTTCTCTCGAGAGCATAAGTATTCTATGGTGGGTGAACAAATTACTGTTGAGCAATTGACAGAATTGAGCATAGTTATGAGAATATCTAGGTATGATCATGTATATAGGCATCATGTCCGAGACAAGTAGACCGACTCCTGCCTACATCTACTACTATTACTCCACTCATCAACCGCTATCCAGCATGCATCTAGAGTATTAAGTTAAAAACAGAGTAACGCCTTAAGCAAGATGACATGATGTAGAGGGATAGAGTCATGCAATATGAAGAAAACCCCATCTTGTTATCCTCGATGGCGACAATACAATACGTGTCTTGCTGCCCCTACTGTCACCGGGAAAGGACACCGCAAGATTGAACCCAAAGCTAAGCACTTCTCCCATTGCAAGAAAGATCAATCTAGTAGGCCAAACCAAACTGATAATTCGAAGAGACTTGCAAAGATAACCAATCATACATAAAAGAATTCCGAGAAGATTCAAATATTATTCATAGATAGACTTGATCATAAACCCACAATTCATCGGTCTCAACAAACACACCGCAAAAAGAAGATTACATCGAATAGTTCTCCACAAGAGAGGAGGAGAACATTGTATTGAGATCCAAAAAGAGAGAAGAAGCCATCTAGCTACTAACTATGGACCCGTAGGTCTGAGGTAAACTACTCACACTTCATTGGAGGGGCTATGGTGTTGATGTAGAAGCCCTCCGTGATCGATGCCCCCTCCGGTGGAGCTCCGGAACAGGCCCCAAGATGGGATCTCGTGGATACAGAAAGTTGCAGCGGTGGAATTAGGTTTTTGGCTCTGTATCTGATCGTTTGGGGGTACGTAGGTATATATAGGAGGAAGGAGTACGTCGGTGGAGCAACAGGGGGCCCACGAGGGTGGAGGTCGTGCCTGGGGGGGTAGGCGCGCCCCCTACCTCGTGGACTCCTATTTTCTTTCTTGACATAGGGTCCAAGTCTCCCTGGTCTTGTTCGTTGAGAAAATCACGTCCCTGAAGGTTTCATTCCGTTTGGACTCCGTTTGATATTCCTTTTCTTCGAAACCCTAAAACAGGCAAAAAAACAGCAATTTTGGGCTGGGCCTCCGGTTAATAGGTTAGTCCCAAAAATAATATAAAAGTGGATAATAAAGCCCAATAATGTCCAAAATAGTAGATAATATAGCATGGAGCAATCAAAAATTATAGATACGTTGGAGACGTATCAGAAAACAATTCTCATTCTTAACATAAGTGTGATAAAATACTGATTCTTTTTGCAGAGGATTAATAAACAAATTGCTTAGGTTGTCCTAATGTTTCAGACTTTTTGAAGTTACAGAAGTATTCGAGAGTTACAGATTACTACAGACTGTTCTGTTTTTGACATATTCTGTTTTCCTTGTGTTGTTTGCCTATTTTGATGAATCTATGGGTAGTATCGGGGGTATGAACCATGGAAAAGTTGTAATAAAGTAGATATTACACAAATATAAATAAAGAATGAGTTCACAATAGTATCAGAAGTGGTGATTTATTTTGTTATACTAACGGAGCTTAAACGATTTTCTGTTGAGTTTTGTGTTGTGAAGTTTCCAAGTTTTGGGTAGGGATTTGATGGGAAATGGGATAAGGAGTGGCAAGAGCCTAAGCTTCAGGATTCCCAAGGCACCCCAAGGTAATATTCAAGGACAACCAAGAGCCTAAGCTTGGGGATGCCCCGGAAGGCATCCCCTCTTTCGTCTTCGTCTATCGGTAACTTTACTTGAGGCTATATTTTATTCACCACATGATATGTGTTTTGCTTGGAGCGTCTTGTACGATTGGAGTCTTTGCTTTTTAGTTCGCCACAATCATCCTTGATGTACACACATTTTGAGAGAGAGACACATGAATCGTGATTTATTAGAATACTCTATGTGCTTCACTTCTATCTTTTGAGCTAGACAATTTTGCTCTAGTGCTTCACTTATATCTTTTTAGAGCACGGATGTGGTTTTATTTTATAGAAATTGATGAACTCTCATGCTTCACTTATATTACTTTGAGAGTCTTTAAACATCATGGTAATTTGCTTTGGTTATAAATTTAGTCCTAATATGATAGGCATCCAAGAGGGATATAATAAAAATTGTCATATAAAGTGCATTGAATACTACGAGAAGTTTGATTCCTTATGATTGTTTTGAGATGTAATTATGGTGATATTAGAGTCATGCTAGTGAGTAGTTGTGAATTGGAGAAATACTTGTGTTAAGGTTTGTGAGTCTTGTAGCATGCACGTATGGTGAACCGTTTTGTAACGAAGTTGGAGCATGAGATATTTTTTGATCGTCTTCCTTATGAGTGACGGTCGGGGGCGAGTGATGGTCTTTTCCTACCAATCTATCCCCCTAGGAGCATGTGCGTAGTACTTTTTTTAATGACTTATAGATTTTTGCAATAAGTATGTGAGTTCTTTATGACTATGGATTATACGCACTCTCACCCTTCCACCATTGCTAGCCTCTCTAGTGCCGTGCAACTTTCGCCGGTGGCATAAACCCACCTTATATCTTCCTCAAAATAGCCACCATACCTACCTATTGTGGAATTTCCATAGCCATTCCCAGATATATTGTCATGCAACTTTCCACTGTTCCGTTTATTATGACACGCTTCATCATTGTCATATTGCTTTACATGAACATGTAGTTGACATCGTATTTGTGGCAAAGCCACCTTTCATCATTTTTTGTACATGTCGCTCTTGATTCATTGCACATCCCGGTACACCATCGGAGTCATTCATATAGTCATACTTTGTTCTAGTATCGAGTTGTAATTCTTGAGTTGTAAGTAAATAAAAGTGTGATGATCTTCATTATTAGAGCATTGTCCCATGTTAGGAAATAAAAAGAGAGAGAGAAAGGCCAAATAAAAAAAGAGAAGGCCCAAAAAATGAGAGAAAGAGAGAGAAGGGGCAATGTTACTATCCTTTTTCACACTTGTGCTTCAAAGTAGCACTATGATCTTCATGATAGAGAGTCTCCTATGTTATCACTTTCATATACAAGTGGGAATTTTTCATTATAGAACTTGGCTTGTATATTCCAATGATGGGCTTCCTCAAATTGCCCTAGGTCTTCATGAGCAAGCAAGTTGGATGCACACCCACTTAGTTTTATTTTTGAGCTTTCATAAACTTATAGCTCTAGTGCATCCGTTGCATGGCAATCCCTACTCACTCACATTGATATCGATTGATGGGCATCTTCATAGCCCATTGGCCTAGTCGATGTGAGACTATCTCCCTCTTTTTGTCTTCTCCACAACCACCTTCTATTCCACCTATAGTGTTATGTCCATGGCTCACGCTCATGTATTGTGTGAAAGTTGAAAAAGTTTGAGAACATCAAAAGTATGAAACAATTACTTGGCTTGTCATCGGGGTTGTGCATGATTTGAATATTTTGTGTGACGAAGATGGAGCATAGCCAGACTATATGATTTTGTAGGGATAAGCTTTCTTTGGCCATGATATTTTGAGAAGACATAATTGCCTTGTTGGTATGCTTGAAGTATTATTGTTTTTATGTCAATATTAAACTTTCATTTTGAATCTTACGGATATGAAAATTCATGCCACAATAAAGAAGTATTAAATGGATAAATATGTTAGGTAGCATTCCACATTAGAAATTTTGTTTTTATCATTTACCTACTCGAGGATGAGCAGGAATTAAGCTTGGGGATGCTTAATACGTCTCCAATGTATCTATAATTTTTTATTGTTCCATGATATTATATTATCTGTTTTGGATGTTTTATATGCATGTATATGCTATTTTATATTATTTTTGGGACTAACCTATTAACCTAGAGCCCAGAGCCAGTTCCTGTTTTTTCCTTGTTTTTGAGTTTCGCAGAAAAGGAATACCAAACGGAGTCCAAACGGAATAAAACCTTCGCGATGATTTTTTCTTGGACCAAAAGACAACCAAGAGACTTGGAGATGAAGTCAGAGGAGCCACGAGGAGGGCCCAAGGACGGAGGGCGCGCCCAGGGGGTAGGGTGCGCCCCCACCCTTGTGGGCCCCTCGTGCAACTCCTGACCTAATTATTTCGCCTATATATACCCATATATCCCCAAACCAATAGGGGAAGCCACAAAAACACTTTTCCACCGCCGCAACCTTCTGTACCCGTGAGATCCCATCTAGGGGCCTTTTCCGGCGTCCTGACGGAGGGGGATTCGATCACGGAGGGATTCTACATCAACTCTATTGCCCTTTCGATGAAGCGTGAGTAGTTTATTTCAGACCTACGGGTCCATAGCTAGTAGCTAGATGGCTTCTTCTCTCTCCTTGATTCTTAATACCATGTTCTCCTCGATGTTCTTGGAGATCTATTCGATGTAATACTCTTTGGCAGCGTGTTTTTCGAGATCCGATGAATTGTGGATTTATGACCAGCTTATCTATGATTATTATTTGAATCTTCTCTGAATTCTTTTATGCATGATTTGATATCTTTATAATTCTCTTCGAACTATCGGTTTGGTTTGGCCAACTAGATTGGTTTTTCTTGCAATGGGATTAGTGCTTAGCTTTGGGTTCAATCTTGCGGTGTCCTTTCCCAGTGACAGTAGGGGCAGCAAGGCACGTATTGTATTGTCGTCATCGAGGATAAAAAGATGGGGTTTTCATCATATTGCTTGAGTTAATTCCTTTACATCATGTCATCTTACCTAATGCATTACTCCGTTCTTTATGAACTTAATACTCTAGATGCATGTTGGATAGCGGTCGATGTGTGGATTAATAGTAGTAGATGCAGAATCATTTCGGTCTACTTGACACACACGTGATGCCTATATTCATGATCATTGCCTTAGATATCGTCATAACTTTGCACTTTTCTATCAATTGCTCGGCAGTAATTTGTTCACCCACCGTATTATTTTCTATCTTGAGAGAAGCCTCTAGTGAAACCTATGCCCCAGATCTATTTTCCACCATATAAGTTTCCGATTTACTATTTTTGCAATCTTTTACTTTCCGATCTATAAACCAAAAATACCAAAAATATTTACTTACCGTTGATCTATCTTTATAAGATCTCACTTTTGCAAGTAATTGTGAAGGGATTGACAATCCTTTTATCGCGTTGGGTGCAAGTTGTTGTTTATTTGTGCAGGTATTCGATGACTTGTGCGTTGTCTCCTACTGGATTGATACCTTGGTTCTCAACCTGAGGGAAATACTTATCTCTACTTTGCTGCATCACCCTTTCCTCTTCAAGGAAAAAACCAACGCAATCTCAAGAAGTAGCACATAGCCAGCAAGCTTTATTATATGCTCGCTCATTGAGGAACCCTCTTTCATCTTGCATTCAATCAAGGCCTTGGTTAATTCAAACATTCAATCCTTGCCTGCTTCTTGTACAGAACTTCCAGTGACCCAAATATGAATTGAGTAGTGGATCGTTGAAAACGCTTCTGTAGTTCATGATCCATGAATGGTAACATGAGCCACTAGACTGAATCGTAGTCATCACTATGAGCAGCGTAAGCATCAACTAGTTCTGGTGTTGCGTCATTTCCGGGAGCATCACCTAGGGGCTGATCCAGCACGTACTCCTTATCACTCCTGCGAACAAATCTCAAGTTCCGGATCCAATCCGCGTAGTTTCCACCATTAGCAGCCAACTTTTCTTTCTCCAACATAGGGGCTAAGTCAAACATATTGTGAGCCATTGATGTACAATTATAGACACAAAATACATTTAGACATTTATTCATAATTAATGTTGCACTAGTGCTTAACCAAATCTAATATAAAGTGCACTCCCACTCAAATTAATATCTCTCATAATTAATAGTGAGTGATTCAAGATCCAAATCTATTTCTCAGTCATTGATGTGGACATCACCGATGATGAGAATTTCGATCGGTGGGCAAACTATTGTCGATCATATCACCATATGATTCTTGTTCATCTTTCGGTGCTTTGTGCTCCGAGCTCAGAACGTTTCTGCTAGAACTTCAAGGTAACCGAGTGCTATCTGCACATATGGTCTAACCATCTTAGTCTTACATCTCTCATCTCGTTTGAACTCATATGGACATGACAAACTTCGCGATGCAAGAATGTCGTAGACGGTTGCAGCACTGGGAAGAGCATACTTGATATTTACTGTGAGAGATCACCCTAATAATTGACTACTGTTGTAACTCCCCGAGACCGATGTGCCAGGTGTCCTCTAGTTATTCGCTGTTGTTGTCGTGTCATTGCTTGCGTGTCATGCATTGCATATCATGTCATCATGTGCATTTCATTTGCATACATGTTCGTCTCATGCATCTGAGCATTTTCCCCGTTGTCCGTTTTGCATTCTGGCGCTCCGTTCTCCTCCGGTGGTCATTTCTACCTTTCTTTCTTGTGTGGGATTACACATTTCCAGATTGGACCGAGACTTGCCATGCGGCCTTGGTTTACTACCGGTAGACCGCATGTCAAGTTTCGTACCATTTGGACTTCGTTTGATGCTCCAACGGTTAACCGAGGGACCGAGAAGGCCTCGTGAGTGTTGCAGCCCAACACCCCTCCAATTTGGCCCAAAACCCACCTAAACCTCCTCCATCATCTCGGTCGTGTGATCACGATCGCGTGGCCGAAAACCGCACCTCATTTGGACTCTCCTATCTCCCTCTACCTATAAATATGTGGCTTCCCCCGAATTTTTCGGATCTTTCCCTACCCTAACCCTAGTCTCCGTCCTCCTCCAGCCGCCGGACGTGTTCGACCGGGCCGGACATGTCCGCCCGCCGCCGCGCGTCCAACCGCCGCTCGCCACGTCGCCTCCCCGCCGGCCTCTCTCTCCCCACGGCCCGCCCGGGCCCGAGGAGGGCCCCCGCGGCGCAATCGCGCCGCGCCGCCGCCTAGCTTCCCCGTCGCCCGCGGGTTCGATGCGCCGCTGCCCGCCTCCTTGCCGGCGTTCGCCCCGCCGCCTCGCCTCACCTTCCCCGCTGCCGTTTCTCCGCCGGATCTTGCTTCCGCCGCCGCGCCGCGGACCTCCTCCTCCATGCCTTGGCGACCGAGCCTCCCTGTCGCCTCCTCTCGCCGCTGCAAGCTCCAGCAGCCGCGCCGGCGTGCGCCACCCCGTCTTCGACCTCGCCGGAGTTTGTCCCTTGCCGGCCGGATCCGGAGAAGAAGGTGGACGAGATCCACCACTCCATGAACCAAACGGTCCCTCCGATCTGGATCCGCGTCGTCCCGCACCGCGCCATCCCGCATTGACTTTTCCGAGGGTATAATTTTTCACTAAGTCCCCGAAATTCCCAGATCCACATGTCCATGTTCATCGCATCGTAACTTTGCATCCGTAACTCCGTTTTGCGCATATAGCATATCAAAATGTTCTTCTCGGAGAGTACATCATTTCATCTCATTGCATCATTTTCATTTGAGTTCATCTTGATGTCCGAAATGTTGTTAGAAGAGTGCTACTTGAGATAATTGTCAGATCTGCTGCTCCATTTAGATATTTGTCATTTTTGCCATGATTATTGTGTGCATGATATGCCCATGAGCTCTACATGTGTTTTGTTAAGGGTTTTGCCATCTTTCCAGAGGTGCAACCCATGTATTTTTGTGATGTGTGTGGTGACTAAAACAAGCTTGCTAAGTGGTGCACTTGGTAATGCTGATTTCAGGGACTTAGCATTTCCACTAAGTCCTTGACCTGTTTATCTCATTATGCCATATGTTCATGTTGTTTCCTAGTGATCCGTGCCTCTTTTGAGGATGATCAGTAAGGATGTTTTGTTAATCTTGTAGTGATCTATCCATCCATGTCTTTGTTTGCAATTATGGAGCACCCTAGCTTGAGTCAATCGAGCTCTACTTTTGCTTTTTGTGGATCTGAGCAGATTGTCTACTTGTTAGCAATTTTGCCGAGGATGTTGTAGTTGATCTGTGCATGCTATGCCATTGTTCTTACCATGTCTAGCTTGTATTTTGTGTATTCTTGATGGGTGTATGCTTAGATTGTCATGACTTGCTCTGTAGTGAGTGCATCAAGCTCGTAAACATGCCTACTTGATATCTGTTTCAGCATGCTCCAGTTTTCACTAAGTCTGAGAACTGATTATGTATTTGCCATGGTCACATGCTTGCAATTGTATTTTCTGATCCCTTTTGGCTCAAGGTTACTAAGGGACTTTTGTTAAGCTCTTTGAGTAGCTCCATGTCATGCTTTACTTTGCCATGTTCAGGCCCTGTAGCATATAGTTTTCATGCTCCGAAGAGTGCTATCTGATCTGAAATTCCAGACAGGTGTTAATTTCACTAAGTCTGAGATCTGTTTACCGTTTGCACTTTTGCCATGCTTGTTTGAACCTGTTAATGGATGAATTGGCCGTAGCTCAGTGTTCATCTTTTGTTAAGCATCATGAATGAATCCCTGCCATGTATTTTGTTGCCATATTTGGGTGCTGTAGCATGTTCATCTCATTGCATTTAGATGGCTACTTGCTGTAAATCGCTGACCGGTGCCATATTTGTATTGCTTGCCATTTCCAAACCGTAACTCCGATTCCGGTGATCTTTATATCGTTTTCAAGCGATTTCACCTCATCTTTCCAATGGCACACTTGGTTTTCCAAGTTGAGGCCAGGTTCATTTGTTCCTTGTCCAATCATGCATATGCATCGCATACCGCATCCCGCATATCATACCATGTTCATGTGTTGGTTGTTTACTATGTTGTGTGCTTCTTTTCCGGTGTTTGCTTCTTCGGTTGGTTCCAATAACGTCGCGTTGTGAGGACCTGTTCGTCTATGTTCCGTTTGTCTTCTTCATGGACTCGTTCTTCTTCCTTGCGGGATTTCAGGCAAGATGACCATACCCTCGAAATCACTTCTATCTTTGCTTGCTTAGTTGCTCGCTCTTTTGCTATGCCTATGCTATACCTACCACTTGCTTATCTTGCCTCATACATTGTTGAACCAAGCCTCTAACCCACCTTGTCCTAGCAAACCGTTGTT
The DNA here is from genome assembly GCF_018294505.1 of Triticum aestivum. Taxonomy (NCBI): domain Eukaryota; kingdom Viridiplantae; phylum Streptophyta; class Magnoliopsida; order Poales; family Poaceae; genus Triticum; species Triticum aestivum. Next base: position 352,871,106 of record NC_057794.1, read on the forward strand.
TGGCTATGTTACCGCTTTGCTCAGCCCCTCTTATAGATTGCTAGTTGCAGGTGAAGATTGAAGTTTGTTCCTTGTTGGAACATGGAGATGTTGTTCCTTGTTGGAACATGTTTACTCGTTGGGATATCACATTATATCTTATTTAATTAATGCATCTATACACTTGGTAAAGGGTGGAAGGCTCGGCCTTATGCCTGGTGTTTTGTTCCACTCTTGCCGCCCTAGTTTCCGTCATATCGGTGTTATGTTCCCGGATTTTGCGTTCCTTACGCGGTTGGGTTATATTGGGAACCCCTTGACAGTTTGCTTTGAATAAAACTCCTCCAGCAAGGCCCAACCTTGGTTTTACCATTTGCCACCTAGCCTTTTTCCCTTGGGAGTCGCGCATCCCGAGGGTCATCTTATTTTAACCCCCCCGGGCCAGTGCTTGTCTAAGTGTTGGTCCAAACTAGAGCCCCTTGCAGCGCCACCTCGGGGAAACTCGAGGGCTGGTTTTAGTTGTACGGATTGCTTATCCGGTGTTGCCCTGAGAACGAGATATGTGCAGCTCCTATCGGGATGTCGGCGCATCGGGTAGTCTTGCTGGACTTGTTTTACCATTGCCGAGGATGTCTTGAAGAACCGGGATACCGAGTCTGATCGGAATGTCTTGGGAGGAGGTCTATTCCTTCGTTGACCGTGAGAGCTTGTCATGGGCTAAGTTGGGACACCCCTGCAGGGATTTGAACTTTCGAAAGCCGTGCCCGCGGTTATGGGCAGATGGGAATTTGTTAATGTCCGATTGTAGATAACTTGAACCTTAACTTAATTAAAATGAGTCAACTGCGTGTGTAACCGTGATGGTCTCTTTCCGGCGGAGTCCGAGAAGTGAACACGGTGTTGGAGTTATGCTTGACGTAGGTTGTTTTAGGATCACTTCTTGATCATACTTTTATCGACCGCGCTTTGCCTTCTCTTCTCGCTCTCTTTTGCGTATGTTAGCCACCATATATGCTAGTCGCTTGCTGCAGCTCCACCTCATACCTTTACCTTACCCATAAGCTTAAATAGTCTTGATCGCGAGGGTGCGAGATTGCTGAGTCCCCGTGACTCACAGATTACTTCCAAAACCAGTTTTCAGGTGCCGTTGAGTCCGTGCAGATGACGCGACCCAGCTCAGGAGGAGCTCGTTGAAGATCTTGTCCTTCGTGTTGTTTCGTTCTAGTTGATCAGTAGTGGAGCCCAGTTGGGGTCGTTCGGGGACCTTTGCCGCATTTGGGGTTCTTCTTTTATTTTGGTTCCGTAGTCGGACCTTGATTGTATTTGGATGATGTAATGCTTTGTTCATGTGTTGGGTGAAGTGGCGATTGTAAGCCAACTATGTATCTCTTTCCCTTATGTAGTACATGGGTTGTGTGAAGATTACCTCACTTGTGACATTGCTTTCAATGCGGTTATGCCTCTAAGTCGTGCTTCGACACATGGGAGATATAGCCGCATCGAGGGCGTTACAACTGTTCAATCAAAGGGTGCAAACAACAAAGAGATAAACATCTCAGGCGGTTCATAAAAGCATGATATGGTATAGCCCTGGGCATAGGGAATCTCCGTGATCATCTTCAATCCCCAATTGAAGTGTCGTGGTTGCTAATATTTTGTTGCCGTGGAAACCGTTTCAAAAATGTTGTCGTGGCAGCAATTTCAGAAATCGTTGTTGTGGCGATCGTTTCAGAAAATGTTGTCGTGGCACCAAATTCTGAAATTCCATCGTGGCACGAAATTATTGCACCTCCTCCCACGCCAAGTACACCTTCTCCATGTGGGGTCCTTCGTGTATGGTTGCCATCGTCACTTGTAAAACGTAGGCCATTTCTACGATGTTTACATTAACGTGGCAATCTAGTGGCTCCAACCATCATGTCGTGATGCGCATGCCACATAACATTACAACATATAACCATCTCATACATAAACTCATTATCGTGAATAAGGCTATACCACATCATATGCATACCTTGCAAAACCAAATTAGACGTCCTCTAATCAGTTTTAGCAAAAATTTAGTTACGTGGTTAACCAATTTTAACAAGTAATACAAGTTACCTACGTCCACAATTAGGCGATGATTCTTGATGCTAGATTAAGTTTTGGTGTGTTAAATAAGAGACTTAACTAAAAAAATCTCTAACCCCACACTAAACTTCGTCAAATACGCGTGACCCCCTAAAAGATTATCTATCTTCGGCACCGTCTTTGTGTACGCGACATTTCACTATTCTCAACTATGGTGAAGCCCAAGCAACTGTTAGCAGATCATCGACAGCCAAATATGATCGATTGTTAGAACCTTGTAAGAAGCGACACCATGCAGTCAATGAATGAATTGAAGCAACACTCGAGGTAAGAACAACAAGAACATCAACCCTCACAATCACATGTGATCTAAATCGCAACCTGCGTCTACTCATAAAACTGCTCATGATGCCAATGGGAAACGTAGTAGAAAACAAAAAAATCTCACTACGATCACGCAAGATCAATATGAAGATGCATAACGGGTTGGGGTCATGATCGTTACCGTCACCGAGTTTCAGCGCAAGAAGACCGCGCCGGTGTAGACTGTACTTAGAGTTCCTTGAACCATCAATGAACGATCCCTCGTACCGCCCACGAACAGTCCGTTGAACTGAAGACCGAAAGCACAACCTCTCTACTTGGTTGCAAGCGTTCAACCTTCACGATCCGGCAGCGCTTCACCGTCCAGAGCTAATCATTGCCGTAGAATTAGAGGGGAGGAGACTAGAACCACACCGGGATTCTAATTATGAGGACAAGAGGATTAGCCAAGCTCTAATTAGTCAACTAGGACCAACTAGAACAGGAACTATAAGAACTAGAGGAGGCTCCAAAACTTATATATTCAAAAGAGCAAAATCCTCATGTGTATATAGGTTGGAGGGGGAGGAGAGGGCTGCCACCAAGGGGGAAAGTTTCCCCCTTGGTGCGCCGGCCCTTGTCTAATTCGGCTTCCTTCCCTAAGGAAGGAGGCACTTTTCCACTTGGACCTTTTTGGCCCAAGTTGCCTTCCACGTCTTGGCCTTTTTAGGCCCGTTGGTATTTAAATTAAATATAAAATATTCCAAATACTTATAAACCATTATATATATGTATATATTAACATCTCCGGAAAAAAATTCCACCTATATATAATTTATCGGTAATACCCTGTATTACCCGATGCTCACCGAAAACCTTCCAATGACCCTGAAACGCTTCCGGATCCTCTCGAAACTACTCAGAATATTCATGAAATAATTCCACAAATAAATTCTCATGACCCCATCCTACTAACACTCAGCAAATTGTGATTTCCTTAAGCTTGTGACCCCGTAGGTTCAGTAACTCACAGACATGGACGAAACCGTTCGTTCAATGACCGCCAACGGGGCCGCGGACGTGCATATTGGTCCCTGTGAGCACACGAACGATATTTGAGTGAACCTTTGGTTATCATGTGATGTTCCCTTTGCTTCACGATACTTCACAAAACCCGGGATGCATCGGTATCCTCCTGAGTCATCACCATGCTCATTATACCGAAATCCTTGTTACCGGTTTTGTTCTTCTTTCTCGTTATTGTGTTCCGGCATCCCTGTGACAAAGTCACGAGTGTATGGCCAAACGATGATGTCGTCACACCAAGAGGACCCTGAGAATATCTCTCCATCGTCGGAGGAGCAAATCTCACTCTCGAGCTATCCGATCACTTGTCAAATTTTCCGAGGAACCTGTAAGTTGTCGTTATGTTCACCGTGTTACATGTGACGTTTCAGCAACCTCAAAGCCCATCGTATGGTAAGAAGTGACCATGAGACTCTCATGGTCTAAGGAGCAATATATCACACGTTAACACTCCGTGTTATTACAATTGAATGTAGACGATATTATCTCAATTCATAACAAATAAGATTGGGTCGATTCATTAGGATCGTTCTTCTAATGTCATAATCTCAATTTTGTTTTAGCATCATCGTTACACTTAACGATATCCTAAAATGCAAAAAACGTGATCACCAACCACACTTGAGCTAGTCCTAGAGGCAAGACTAGGAACCTTTTATTTACCGTTTATCATTCGACACGTGCATATGAGTTTTTCACTGAATCACATATTCCAGGATCACAACAGTTATAGCATAGAATAACTCTTAATTATGAATATGGAAACATAATAATACAAATATTATTGCCTTTAAGGCATATTTCCAACAGTCTCCCACTTGCACTAGAGTCAATAACCTAGTTGCATGTTTTTTCTTAACACATATGGCTTATTCGGTGCTGCTCATGCTTTGCTAGTGGTAGAGCCTCACTCTTCAAATCCCAATGTTATTTGTGTTACTCTTCATTTGTTACATTAATGGTGACACTATATCTCCGTATAGTCCATTTTATAGTAACACTATATCTTCATATAGTCCAATTGCTATATCTCAATATAGTCAATATTTATTTGGAACTACATCAATAAACTTTTATTGATCCAGATTATATTATATTGAAAACTTCTCAAGTGTCTAACTGTATCATTTATAGATCCACCATTTATCATTTTTTAAACTATTTCAAAATTATGGCCCGATAGTTTATCAGTCATGAAGTTGTCTTGTGTAACTTTTACAACAATTATTTTGTGTAACCTTTACAACAATCTCTTCATCTCCTCTCAAGGGAAGAAGCAAAGTTTTCGTCCAACTGAGGTACTTAAAACTTTAAGCAATTACCATTGTGAATCTTTTAGAGATCACCATGGTACTTACTACTAATAGTTGGCCTATTCAAAACATATGGCTTTGTACATTCTAATAACACACATGATAAATTCAATTTCTGAAGTAAATTGAACCCTGTTCATCCATACATGCTCATCAACTATTGATATTGCACAGTGTTATACTGTGTGACATTTTGAGAAAACTATTGATTTTGCATAGTGTTATACAAGCAGACATGCAAGTACGGATGAAAAGGAGGAAAATAAAAAAGGTAAATTAATTAAACAAGAAAAGAAAAAAGAAAAAGGTCCGCATGAATCTCCGTGTGAAATCAAATGGTGGTAGAGGTTATAGTACGAAACTTTGTTGATTCTACTCGAGAATCAGCAAAAAGTAATTACATATGGCAGGACCAACTAATAAAAGCCGGATCGGATTTTGAAGAGTTTTAGCCGTGCTTTTACAAAGGGGGTGGACTTATAATAAACGGGAAAAGCCACGCTGTCATTTCTGCAGCAAACATCTCGTCTCAATCCCCGCGGATAAATACGCCCGCGTACAACTCACCTTCCCGTTCCCCTGTTAAACCCCACCGCACCGCACCGCACCTATCCCGCACCGTAGCAACAGAAAGAAAAAGATCTCCTCCGCCGCCGCCGCCGCCGCAATGCAGCGCCTCTCCATCGGATCGCCGGGCTCGAGGCCCAGCCTGGATGCCGCCCCCGCCGCGGCCGCAGACGAGGCGGACGAGAAGGCGACGGGGAAGGCGGCCAGGGCGGCCGCGCCGGACAAGTCCATCCACCTCGTCCCCCTCCTCACGCTCCTCTGCCTCCTCGTCCTCTTCCTCTTCTCCCACGACCCGGCCAGTTCCCGCGCCATCGCCGGTAAGTAGCCAGCCAAACCTTCGCTCCACTCCCTTTCCCTCGCCGGCACTGCTCCTAACGCCGCTCGCCCGTCCGTGCAGATTCGCCGCCCGTCCTGGCCGTCACCGCCCGCTCCCTCGAGGCCACAGGTAGGCGATAAGACTCGCGACGAACACCCTGCGTCCCGTTCCCCCATCTCTTGCCTCGTTTGATTTTCTCTCTCTCTCTCTCTCTCCTTTGTTCGTTCCTGCAGCGGACACGACGCCGTCGGTGGCGCGGGGCGGCGCGCACCAGCGGCTGAAGGCGGACCCGACGCCGCGCCGCGGGCGAAGGCTGGGAGCGCCGCGGCGGTGACGGCGACGGCGACGGCGCGGAATTGGGGAACGGGAAGGCTAAGGCTGGCCCACGTCCGCGCAAGCAGCTAGCCGTTGGAACGTACGACGCGTCCTCAGCGCACGTCTCTTTCTTCCCTCCACCCCCGTGCTGCGTCGTTGGTGGAACTTGAATGGCCGCGAGCGTTCGTCTTCCTGTGGCCTCTAGAAATTGGGATTAGATTACCAGCCGCCCGTCGCAATCGTCAATCACCATGTGTTCATACCCCATCGTCATTCTTTTCCCCCTTCGGTTGCTCACCTGCTATTGATTCTGTAATTCTTTTTCCGTAATTGGTAGTACTGATGAGGAAATTGATTGATAGAATTCTGGTTCAGGTGCGTCGGATTGTCCATCGTCTTTGAACTGGTTTCTGTTTCTGCCTTTTGGGTTGAATGAATGGGCTGGTTCCAGCTTTCGGGGCCAAGCTGCCGCAGGGGATCACGAGAAAATTTATTGCTCGGCAGCGGTAAAGTGGACAGACAGGCCACAACATACTGGGCGCTGGTACATTCACGTTGCTGCTGCTAGTGCAACTAGGCCTGGCTGGCTTGGCTTGGCTTGGACTGGGTCCACTGGAAGCCTCAGGTGTAACGACTATATATGTCCAAGCTGGAGCCAATGCCCTCCATCTCTCACTTTTACAAGATTCAGAGAGACATTTACAGAATGCAAGTAATTAACCTTGAAAATGATCTTTCTATAAGTATGTGCATCTTTCTATAAGTATAAGCTCTGCCACCGTGGGTATGCGATATGCCCGATCACATTTGCAAACAGATTTACCATCACGGATCGAGGGTGGTAGGCTCGCAGCGGGGCAGGCTAGCAGACAATAGCATAGTGCAAATGTAGCGTTAATTCTAGACGAGTGATGAGCAAATTTTGGACTAATGGATGACTTTGGCGGGACAAAGAGGGATGCCGCTTGCACCCCTACACGCAGGGCAAACTGCATCTCCATGGACACTAGCACAAAGCTTCGTATCTGAAACAAAAGCAAGCAAGAAAATGAAAAAAGAATACGGCATGGCAACAGCAGGAGATCCATATACAAGTGCTATCAGCAGCGCACCCCATTCCCCCGGCAAGTCACATCCACCGACAAGGAGCTTTAAACACACAACACAAATGCTGGCTGCCGCTAGCTAGCTCAGCTAAACAACAACTTACAAATGGTGAATATATGCATTATTAGTTCTTCAAACAAACATTTGTACCTGCATGGTAAACAAACAGAGCACGCATAACCTAACACAAATGACCACGAAAATGTGAAAACTGGGGAAGGCACCTAAGAATCTAAACAATTCCGCAGAAGGGATCTAAGACACAGGTCTAACTGAAAACTTATTCACACAGATCAATAAAACAAACATGAACATTTACTGTATCTTACTGAATACATAATGATTCTATGGTTTATTTATAGCCAATCATTTTAGATACGGGCTGGATTTTCTCCAAGAGAAAAGTTCACATTAGAAAGCAGCAACTGAAGTATCGTTTGAACTAATTACACCCTTAATCACTGTCTTTAACTGGAATGAGCAAAATACGACTTATCTATGTTTTAGTGCGGCCTGCTATTATCTTCAGTTGCCAAGCACTTTCAAACTAATGTTTACTCATGATGACAACCACATTCGCAAAGGCACCTTCAGGTTTACACTGACATTGAACACCACCACCGGAAAAATACAGGCGCAAAACCAAGATCTTTTGTGAGCACTAGCAGAAAAGTTATTCTTCTAAAGTTTCAACTTTCAAATCATTACCTCTGGAATAAAATTATAGTCAGGCCGTACATCCTTATATCATGCTTGCTAATATATTGACAAAGCAATTATATCTTACATTACTAAGCTGTGGGCCATAGAATAGCTCATACAGTATATTTAGAATAGCGCTGCAAATCTGTGTTCAATAAGCTGCAGAGGCAACAGAGGCCGATGGACAAGGGAGAATGGTGACTACCACAGAACACTGATAATTTATAGCAAAACTCCAGAAATATCAGGAGTGCAAAGATAGCTTTTATGTGTGTCTCTGAGTAGAAAACCGGCCTACATTATTCTAATGTATCAACTTTCAAATCATTAACGCGAACCCTTTCACTGTTAAAAAAAAGAACATTCAAATCATTACCTCTGGAAAAATCATAGTTAGGCCGTACATTCTTATATCATGCTTGCCAATGTATTATCAATGCAATCGTATCCTTCCCCTCACATTACTAAGATGTGGGGTACCGAATACCTCATACTAGTATCTATAGAATAGCACTGCAAGTCTGTGTTCAACAAGCCACAGAGACGATACAGAGGCAGATGGACAGGATGAATGGTGATTATTCAAGAACACTGGCCATTTATATATACTTGGGAGAAAAACAAAAGCATATGCTGTTACAGCAAAACCACAGAAATATCATGGGTGCAAAGATAGTTTTCAATCGTCTAGCTTTTGAGTAGAAGCCGGCCTACATTCTTCATTTGGGTCAATAGTGATTCCGCAGCAACATCAAAGAGTACCGTGTTAGGCTATCAGATTGAAGATCAACTCAGAAGTGTTCAGGTAAGGATGAACAAAGAGTAAGCAATTGGAATCACTTATTAGATGCATAAGAGGAAGCCGCCAGACAGGCATGAATAAGATCACAAACAGCTACGAAACAATCCCATACAAAGAGGATGACCCAGTTGACCAAGAAGAAAATATACCTTGCATCTTTTCTACTGCCAGGCTATTTGTATTCTAGGACAAAATGTGACAGTTAATCTCTTTTCTAAAGTTCAACTCACAGGTGATAAAAATAGATAATTGGCACCACGATGTATTGCTGGTCAAGACTGAAGGCCAAAGATAATGAAAGTGTATGTGCTTATCAATATTTTACATTTTCACCTACAAAGTCGACACACTGTATCTCAAGATTTATCTGAGATTTTTTTTGGGGATCAATTTGCAAGGATTTGGTGGCAAAAGGCACAAGTCATGAACATCATCATAACACTTGCATTACTTAAATGTAAATCATAGCATGTACCTGAAAATGATTTACACAAGTTGTGAGCAGCTGCATCACACTTGGGTCACTTAAATATAGCATGTACGTGGAAATGATTTAGCAGAATGAACTACAGGTGAGTGGAATCAGATGATAGCCCCTAGGAACATAGCCTGGATGGAAAGCCTATAATCCCTAGCAGTTCCTTGTCTTCTTGGACGCTTGATCCAGCTCCGCAATTTTCCCCTGTTGCTTGGGCAGGTAACCACCTGAAAAGAACAAACCAAGCCGGAATCAAACATAAACTCTCGTGATCGTGTTACACACAATCTCAATTCCTAGCTGGGAACAATAAACCATAATCAACCTCAAACTCGTGTGCTCATTCTGTATTTCAATGAGATTTACGGTGTCACTGTGTGTTGTTACCTGGCCTGGAGACGAGGTTGATGCGGGAGCGCGGGGCGGCGAACATCCAGCTGTTGTCGTCGAGAGACCTGACCTCCTTTTGTAGCGCCTCCATGACCTCCGACTTGAGCTCTGCGGGGGAACCAGACAGACCAATTCGACTGCTTAACTGAGAGGGGGAGGACATGAAGGGAGGGGAACTAGGGCTTGCGAGGTGCCGAGGGGGATGGATTTACCGGCCATGGCCTCGTCCTTGCGGTAGAGCGCGTCGATCGAGTCGGCGAGGTCGTCGGCAGCGGAGATCGCGATCCCGCCTCCCGCGCTCGCCGCCGAGACGGTCGACCTCGCCGGAGAGCTCATCGGAGATCGGCCTCGTTTGAAACGCGGCGCCCTTCCGTGTGTGTGGGTCACTGGTCAGACTCAACAGCGAATTATACGACCGCGCCAAGTGGGCCGTGTAAATGGGCCATATAAATGGGCCGGGCTGCTACTGCGCTCTGTAAGTGGGAAGCCATCCGTTCGTCTCTCTCCCCCATTCCCCAATCCCCACGACGAGATCCATCCACCCCAGAGGCCAAGAAGAGAGGAGAGAGAGAGAGAGGCCGGCGGCGGCGGCGGAGGAGCAGGCGATCGGAGATGGTGCGGAAGGCGAAGGTCGAGTTCGACGAGAGGCCGCCGGATGACTTCGACCCGAAGAACCCGTACGGGGACCCGGTGGCGATGCTGGAGTACAGGGAGCACCTGGTGCGGGAGAAGTGGATCCAGATTGAGACCGCCAAGATCATCCGCGACCGCCTCCGCTGGTGCTACCGGATCGAGGGCGTCAACCACCACCAGAAGTGCCGCCACCTCGTCGACCAGTACCTCGAGTCCACCCGCGGCGTCGGGTGGGGCAAGGACCACCGCCCGGCGGACCTCCACGGTACCGCCGCCCAAATCCTAACTCTGCCTTCAGGCCATGGTCTAGGTTTGTTTCACTGGCTGATATGGTTTGGTTGTTTGGTGTCGCGCAGAGCCCAAGAAGGTGGTCGAGGTCGAGGAGTAGCACGGTCGCTTCCGTCGCCGTTCCTGGAATGGAGAGGTCAGGGTGCTTCTTGTTATGCTCAGAATCTTAGTTATTATGCACATGATTTGTTTCAAATGTACGCACGATGCAGCCTATAGTGAAATGCACATGATTAATGTTTATCATTCCATTCACCCACTTCAGATTTCTGTTTGGGGTCACATCGCCGTGCTTAGATAGTTGGGAGCTTGGGAATGGTGTAGTAGTAGAACACCAAACATTAGCACTGGTGAACATTTTTGGTTTATAGGGGGTTTGAACTAGGACAAAAGGTTTTGTCGAGGAGTTGAGGAGGAAGGGGTTTGAACTGGAAGGGTGTTTGTCTTGGCACCTTAACTGTGTGTGCAAACTGTTCTTTCCAGCTTGTACTGAAATGGATTTTCCTCTTGTCGAACAACAAATACTGCTTGTCATGCGGACGAGGGGTATAAATCCTAAAACTTCCCAAAGAAATATCCCTCACTCAAATGCCCACCAAGTTTACTCATGACTTATCCCCGGACCAAACCTGGGTGAAAAGGAGATATATGGTAATGGGCTAGCATCATTTTCCCTATGTTGTTACCTCGCTGCTAAGACTCACTGTTGCCGCTGGCCTATTTCTTATTTTGCCTGAACCTAAGATGTTTGAATGAAGATCTACATGAAGTCAACTTTATATAGTGTGTACATTTAGTGATATTTGAATGAAGGTCTACATGAAGTCAACTTTATATAGTGTGTACATTTAGTGATATCCAGACAACTAATATTTTTGGATGTTTTTGGTTCTTGCGGTCATATTTCCCTGGATCAAATCATGATTGATTCGTAATTTATTAGCCATCATCATACTTTATCTGGCCTAACGCTGAAAGGATATCATGATTCACACATCCATGCTATAACCTTGTTCACCTCAATTGTTAGTAAAGCTGGATTGCTGAGATGTGCTCTGCTACTCAGGCCCAGGTAACGGGTACTGACTAACAAAGGCAGTCTGTTCTTTCAGAGTACGAGGAGTATCTTTGCTAAGCAAATTTGTCATTGCATCACCCCTTTTGGGAGTGAGCTAAAGCTACTCTTGATGTCTGAAATCACTTTTAAGTTACTTTTGAACAGTTGAAACAACTAGTCCATCAGTTCCGTAATTCTTGTGGTGGTTTTAGTTCAACTAAAACCATAACAAGAATTATGGAACGGAGGGAGTAGATAGTACCATGGACTAACACAGGCTATCTGCTCTTTCAGAGTCGAGTTATACAAGGAGTATCTTACTATCACTAAGCGATTTGTCATTGTGTCATCCCTTTAGGGCAATTGGGCTAACACTACACTTGATGTCTGAAATCACTTTAAATGTTACTTTTAAACAGTTGAAACAACTAGATAGCTAATTTCTTCATGTAATTGCTCACACATTCTTGAAGAACCACTGCATGAATTCATCTTTAACAGTTTCTTAAAGTCCATGTAAGACAGTACGAGGGTTTATCTGATTTTCTTACTGGGAACATCATCTTCCACTACTCAAGCCTCGTATCATATTCTCGTTTCAGGAAAAAATAAAGATCGTGGAGTCGCTTTTGATTGAATATATAATTTTCTTAATATCGGAGTGAAAGAAATTTAGTTGCACATATTATTTATTGCTACTTACTAGAGCATCTACTTGCCATGTCTCACCATTTTTTAAATTTTATTGAATGCTACTCCCTCTATCAAAATATAAGACGCTTTTTGATACTATGGTAGTGTCAAAAAATGTCTTATATTTTCATACAGAGCGAGTATCTACTATTTTGATTATTCTGCCTCATCTGTCTGTAATTAATCGTCCTTCTATTTTCTACCTTGCAAATGCATTTCAACTGTCTAAGAATTCTGGTGACTGTGATCTGTTGGAATAAAGTAGACCATAACACTGACCCTTCTATTTGACGCGCAGGTCATCTTTCCATTCGAAGTGAAGGAAGTTACTTGAACTGCCACAGCTCCTCTCTTACCTCTGAAGTTGCTGATAGGCATTTAATAAATGATGATGCGAAGCAAACATTGTTGTGTGGTGTCTGTATTTTTTTTTGTTAACTTCAAGGAGTTAAGCAAATCGTTGCTTGGACTTACCTACCCTGTTTCCAATTTCATTTATACAAATGATGTTTAGTTGCCTTTGCCTTTGCATCTTGAGTTTACAAGTGTGTATGAAAGACGGCTCTTGCTGTGCTGTACAAGTTCTTTCTACTCTGTCACTGTGCTGCTTTTTTTGGTATTAAATGGGCTGCACATTGCCGTACTGAATGAAATGGGGAGGCAGCCGAGATTCAGGTCCCTTCGGAGAATGCAAACCAGAGGTTCATGTTACTAGAGCTTCCAAAACAGAATATATCATTTCTAATTATTCGGAGAATGCAAACCAGAGGGTCGTGTAACTAGACTTTCCAAAACAGAAAGATTATAAACAGAGTATAACATTTCTAGTTAACTGGTACTGATCCTGATGCTATAGAGCTACATACATTCTGCCTGACACAACAGGGGGGGTGCTCTAGAAAAACTAGGGGGGTGCTGGATATAATAACGTTTTCAGGTCAATATGCTCATATGGTAATGCTGAAAAAGTTTGTCAGAACCGATACGTCAAAGCAAGCACGATTGCTCCAGTTGCAACTTCCGGATTTGTTTGCCCCAGTAGAAGTTGAATTTTCTGCAAACTGGGGCAGTGGTGCTTGCTTTGACGTTGCCATTCATCCAGTACTCATCAAACTGCATCATGTGTCATGTGTGCTCTAATTTTCAACCTCAAAATAAAACTTCACATTTTCAACAGCACATGAAGTTGTAAATATTCATCAACCACGGTCCCAAAAACTGAACAAATTTCTAGTAAAGGAAAATAGGTCATTATTCAAAACATGAAGTTAGAGCGGCCAGAAAATAAAACAAAATAAAGCAATGAATGGTTGCAATGCAAAATGCTTATGGCTATCTTGTTCACCTTTTCAACTGAAACTGATACAGATAACAGCCAAATTCTTCCCTGCTGTTTTCACACTCTAAAGAAAAGTAAGGCACTATCACAATATCGCTATAAGGAAAACATGCCATGATGCAGCCAATAATCTGGAGTTGCACAGAGTCCAGTAAAACATGCAAGTGCACTCAAGGTTAAACATTTCAAATTATGAAGGAATATGTGGAAAGGTTGCCCTCATGCAACTTACAAACGCTTCAAATTATGTTACTCCATAAAAAAGTGGAGTAGCAAGCAGGAATCCATGTTCACATTATAGGATAATCATATGTGCTTATGAGAGTTTCTCCAGTAAAACGAATTTCATAAACAGATAGTCAAGCATAGGGTAAATGACATCATTGCAGGTACATGTATATATTTAACTCTGGTCACAGATGTAAAATTCAGTTTTCGATGATAGAACCGGTGCCACAGACAGAACTGACTCAAGTTTGAATTTCAAATGCTAAAAGTTCAGAGAATAGCATCACCCCTTTCTTTCAAGGAGGCGATAAAACTTTCGGAGCTCCGGTATCATTGGAAACATATTCATCATCGCAGTACCACTAAGATTTTGGGTTGCCATTCATCCAGTACTCATCAAGAACAAAAGGTTTGCACATCCAGAACAAATATATCTTCTTCAGAACTTGGCTTCTGTTCCCCCACTTTTGTTCTAACTAAACTGGGTGAAGCAAATTACGAAGAACAGAAAGATACCTAAACAACCGGTATGACAGGAGCAAGGAGAGAGGATTTACATTGCAGGTCCTCCGCTTGCGGCTGGTTGAAACCCAAGTAAATCCAGAACCTGTTAATCCCCATCTCCCCATCCTAATTGGTTGCTCGTTATTCCCCTCGAGTCTTGTAACCATCCTGCCACCTCACATTTCCCCCAGACATGAAAGAATTGCAGGTTTGCGAGCAAGCTATGCCGAGCAAATCCATCTCATTTCACAACAGCATGATTGCTCTGCTGCTCCTCCTCCTTGAGGGCCACGTCGTCCTTGTGAACCATATCCCAGAAGAAATCAGTAAGGACAATCTCGTAGCCGGGCATCTTCGCGTAACCGGGGAAGTAGTTGATGTCAATGACGAGATACCGGTTCCCGGCACGAACATCCCGGATCATGTCGAAGTTGAAGAGCTGCAGGCCCAGGGCACGGCGGAGCCCGCCTGCGATCTCGTTGACGAAATCAGTGGGCGGCATGACGGCGTCCTCGAGCCGCATGTCCTCGTAGTACTCCTCGGCCGTGCGCTGATTGGGGAGATTGGATACCTGCGAGAAGGAGATGGTGCCCTCGGCGGCGGCGTCCTCGAGGATCTCCTTGGAGACGTCCGGTAGGCTGCGGCGCTTGACGCAGGTGACGTGGCCGCCGACGACGTAAACCTTGAATATGACGCCGCCGTGGTTGACGAACTCCTGCAGGACGAGCGGCGGGCGGAGCTTGCGGAGCCCCTCTCGGTGGTAGACGAGGGACATCTTGTGCGACTTGGCGCTGCCGTCGGCGACGAGGGGCTTGGCGATGAGCGGGAAGCGGAGCGCGGCGAGGAGGCCCGAGTCGGCGAGCGCGGCGGCGTCGTAGACGACGACCTGGCTGGGGATGCCGAAGGTGTGGCGGTGGCCTTCGCCGTCAGCGGAGGCGGAGGCGGCGTCGGTGAGCGGGACGTCGAGCTCGGAGACGACCTGGAGCATGGAGATGCGGTTGTGGAGGCGGTCGATGGCGTGGGGCGGGTCGACGACGGGGACGGAGGGGTAGCGGGCGGAGAAGGCCTGGAGCTGGGCGCGCCAGTCGTGGCCGTAGAGCTTGTGGATGACGAGGTCGAAGGGGCCCTGGTCGGCGAGGGGCCGCGCGTCGTCGACGGGGACGAGGTCCACGCCGCGCGCCGCCGCGCGGGAGATGAGCGAGGGCTTGATGAAGCTGTTCTGCTTCTTGGGCGCGAGCGCGTAGCCCACGACGTAGCGGCGGCTGTCGGCGGAGGAGGGCTCGGCGGCGGCGGCGGCGGCGGCGGCGGCCATTGCGGTCTGGGAGGGTTGGAGGAATCGGGGATTTGGATGGGGTGGATAAAGGAAGGGGAGGGGTGTGATGCCCTCTCTTTTATAAACAGATCGATTCGATCTGGAGTAATTCTCAGGTCGAAAGAACCCCCTTCGTCTCCTCTCCGCCCTGTCTCCGTGGACCGGGTCTACGCCCGTGGGCTGGCTGCATTTGTTAACAATCATCGTACGATGCTAAACCCTCATGGACCATCTCATCTTTGTTTTGGGTGTTGGTTAACCATTGCTGTTCTAGTTTTTCCTTTCCAGGACCTGTTAGTCCTTTTCACGTGAGTTTTTTTTTTCAAAACACAGTCTGAACGCAGACACTCATGCATACGTATATACACTCATCCCTATGAACGCAGCCTTGTAAGCACATTTGAGAGACTGAGCCGGCATATCATTTTGAGATTGGCGAAGTCATCACAGACATCTTCGTAGTCGACAGAAACGTATCCTCTCACTTAACGAGCATCGCCGAAAAGTCTGAAATAAATCCAGAAAAATGAAACTTCAATTCACACCAAGTTGTTGATAGCTACACAAGGGAGAATTGTTAACGTGGTAAGTTACTCATTTTATCTAGTTTTAGTAAGTATATTCTTTCTATGTCATGACCTTACTTGAACATGATATTCTTTCTAGGTCATTTCAGTATTTTTTTTAGGTGTCCAAATGATACCTTAATTTGGATACATGACTTTTGTCGCACTTTTCCAAATAGCATGAGCGGAAAAATAATCTCAGTATGGCTTTTCTGGACTTTTTTTGCAAAAAACATCAAAATCTATTTATAAAGTTCACAAAAAGTACAAAGCATCTTAAACATAATACAGATTACATCAAGGTCTCTGAACCACCAAATGACCGCTATCATCATCAGAACGAGCCACCGACGCGGCGATGTCGCCGCTCTCCTACAGAAGCCGACCTAACCTTTGTCAATGACAATCGGGAAGTCTTGTGTGCGTGACCTTAAGGACTAGCGCCCTGGAGCTGCAGTCGTCGTCATTGAACCCTTAGATCGATCTGAAGTGCCTGGCATCAGATCTCATCATCGCACATGCACTATGAGAAACCCAAATAACCTCATTGTTCTAAAAAACATAAGGCATCTTTGGGCATTAATCGGCTCAAATTCAAATCACAGCACAAAAAAGTGTGAAACACATGACATCAACATGTTTTTCTTCTTTCAAAAGGGGGAAATACCCCGACCTGTCTATTTATTGATGTACACAGACACAACAATGGTAATAATTTTGCACAATTAAGAATGGAAAATTTGAATGATACAAGCAATTATTTTAACAAACACCCCTTCCAAGCTATATATAGGACGCATAGGGTTTCATTAAGAAAATGATTTAATAAAGAATTACACCAATTATATATGGTTTAGATGGTATAAATTTACCCCTAAAAAAGATGGTATAAAATTACAACGTTAAGGAAGTAGTTTTGGAAGCGAATACAATGAAACCAATGTCATCATAAAAATATACTCCTTTCGATACATATTAATTGTCGCTGATTTATACTGGACAAATGTTTCTATTAACGTAACACAATACAGTCTACATAAAAGAACTAAGAAAAAAAGTATCTATTCGACGCAGTCACCCCCTCCTCTCCCAAGAGAGTATAGATTCCTCTTGCCCCCATTGTCACCATCGCCGGTCCTGCCTCGCGTGCGATGGCCCTAGGGCCATGGAGGTGTGTGCCGGCGTCCTGGGAACGGGGGTCCCAGACTTGCCTGTCTGCGGCCCACGTCGTGGCTCCATCAGCGGCCCCGTACGGCCCATCTTCACCAGCAAACACACAAGACCCTCGCGAGGCGGACGACGCAAGACCTTCTCGGGGGCGGCCTCACCAGGCCGGCTCGTGAGGGCCGGAGAGATCAAGGCAAGGGGCACCTCGCGAGGTTCCTGTGACGCAAGCCATGACGACCAGGGCCAAGCGGGCGCCAGCGCGCGTAGTGTCCTTATTTCCTCTTTGGTGTTAAAGAGGCAAGCGCAGGCGAGGAGTCTCCAGGCATCAGGCAAAGGTTTCCATATCAGTGCAACGAGACCAAGACCATCAGGACGGCAGGACGGAGGTCACCGTGGAACCCAGGACAGTGTCACCACCAGAACCTTTGGCAGGCGAAGGCCACCTTTTGTCAGGATACCTTGTACTAGTTGTCCCCCTTCGAATTGGTTGTTGTGGGATCCCTTCCCGCTTAATATTTGGAAAGAGGACCAGGGCCTCTATAAATAGAGCTAGCCACCACTGTAGGAGGCAACTAGAGAGAGATCCATTCCACCCACATACGCACAAGCTCATCGAGCTCAAGAACACCTCTCCTCAGGAGGTTGTTCTTTCCTTGTACTTGTTCATCCTCAGCCAACAAGTCAATCCACCACACCACACTGAAGTAGGGTATTACACCATATCAGTGGCCCGAACCAGTATAAATCTTGTGTCCCTTTGTTCTGCGAGTTCGGCGCGCTAAGCCTTGAGATCGCGGTGAGGGAGAGTGCAAGGGGAAGGAGAGATCTTCGTGCGCACCCCAGTGTTCGAATCTCAAGGGTTTTGCTGGAACCCGAAATCCGACATTTGGCGCGTCAGGTAGGGGTGCGCCGAAACTCCGCCTCCACGCTTGCTTCGTCCAGCTCCATGGCAGACGCCATCCCTCTAGTTAGGCCGGCGGGCGCCTGTAGATGCGCCGCGGGCATCCGGGCCTTCACCCACACCTTGCGGCAGGTGCAATGGCTGCGCAAGTTCAAGCCAGAGGTGTCGCCCCGCTACGATGGCGCAGCAGATCCGGCGGCCTTCCTACATGCGTATGAGAAGGCCGTCCTCGAAGCCGGGGGCGACGACCAGGTCATGGCCAACTGGTTCCCCTGGCCCTGGTCGGCGTGCCATGCGCCTGGCTGCTCAGCTTGCCAGGATCTTCGGTGACCTCCTGGGAGGAGCTGCGCGGTTATTACACATTATGTCACAATACTTATGCCTATAAATACGTCCACTTTGCATCATGCTTTTACATCGATATTTATTGCATTATGGGCTATTATTGCACATTATGTCACAATACTTATGCCTATTCTCTCTTATTTTACAAGGTTTACATGAAGAGGGGGAATGCCGGCAGCTGGAATTCTGGGCTGGAAAAGGAGCAAATATAAGAGACCTATTCTGCACATCTCCAAAAGTCCTGAAACTCCACGGGAATTATTTTCAGAATATATAAAAAATATTGGGCGAAAGAAGTACCAGAGGGGGCCACCCACCCTCCACGAGGGTGGGGGCGCGCCCAGGAGGGTGGGGGCGCGCCCTACCCTCCTGGGCGCGCCCCCTGCCTCGTGGGCCGCCTGGTGGCCCTTCGATGCCCATCTTTGGCTATATGGAGTCTTTCATCGAGGAAAAAATCATAAGCAAGCTCATGGGACGAAACTCCGCCGCCACGAGGCGGAACCTTGGCGGAACCAATCTAGGGCTCCGGTGGAGCTGTTCTGCCGGGGAAACTTCCCTCTGGGAGGGGGAAATCGTCACCATCGTCATCACCAACGATCCTCTCATC